>NC_134701.1:285529253-285756753 GCF_043290135.1 Rhipicephalus microplus
TGTGTGCGGTGTACGTCTTGTGTGAAATGTCCATCTCCTCCGCTCTTTTTCTCTCTCTACTCCTTTACTCCCCTTTCACTACGTGTAGGGTAGCAAACAGAACTTAGTCTAGTTAACCTCCCTACCTTTTTTATATTCTCTCTCTCTCTCTCTGTTTAATCTGTGAGATACGGAAGGACTGTATGGTATACCTGGGACATTTTTTTTTCCTGTAGC
Source organism: Rhipicephalus microplus (assembly GCF_043290135.1). Taxonomy (NCBI): domain Eukaryota; kingdom Metazoa; phylum Arthropoda; class Arachnida; order Ixodida; family Ixodidae; genus Rhipicephalus; species Rhipicephalus microplus. The sequence continues at coordinate 285,529,470 of NC_134701.1, forward strand.
GTCAGAGTGGTTGTTCCGAGTCGCAGAAAACGAGTTGGTTCAACTAGGGCAGTTGAGGGATCGAAAAATATGAGGTCCTTTGGTGGTTTCTACATATGGTGCATCGATGTCTAGCTTTTTGAGAGAGCTTGGCCGAGTGCATACACTAATAACCATTATAGTGCTTGGCTGCTGAGCCAAAGGTCGTGGGTTCAATTCCGGCCGTGGCGGTCGCATTTCGGTGAAGGCGAAAATGTAGAGGCCCAAGTACAATGCAATGTCAGTGCACGCAAAGAACACCACATTGTCAAAATTTGCAGAGGCCTCCACTACGGCATCTCTCATAATCATATGTATCGTAGTTTTGGGACGTAAAACCACATATATATTTTTGAATGGTCACTATGGAATGAAATCGAGTTTTAAGCTTCTGGTATTTACTTACTTGCTGAAAGCAGTCAAATGGAAGCTTCGTTCAGCTGTGCCTTTGCGTCTGCTCTAAAGAAATCATATTTATTTTATTTATTTTGATAGATTTGTATGCCAACTAGCTGTGATTAACAAACCTGGACGCAATAATGAACGTGAGCACAAGCGCGAAACTTTTTTAACGCACAAGCAACAAAGAGCTTGTTTCGCCGAAATCCCAGGGTCGGCGTCAGGGTTGGCGTCATTCGTTGTGAACGAAAAACCATCATCTTTGCGAGACCGAAAAATAAAAAAAGATGCATACAAAAAATCGTGGGTGCCAGTGAGGATCAAACCTAGGTCATTTGCGTTGCAAGCGTGTATTTGTGCATACTGTGAATGACATGAGCCAGCTTCTATTACACAGCCAGGCCTCTGCTTGTAAATGCAGTGAAAACAACTTTATCTGCTTGGAAATGCAGTGAAATATACTTTCATGCTTTACAAACACACGCGCCCTGTATACATGCTTCACAATACAACATGAAATATTATCCTAATATTGCGTGGTACTAGCGTACATTGCCATCGGTCGTCAGAATATGAGATTATCATAATGACTTCATAGTTTCAAGCCAGTCACCCACTACAAAAGGCACCCACGCCACTGCACCATCAAGGCCGCGTAGTGGCTGCATAGCAAGATTGAAAAGATTTCATGCATTAACATTTTGAAGTGTGCACTATGAACCGATAATTGCTATTGTGTTCAACTCTTAAGCCGAAGCTTGAGCGTCCTTCAATTTTTCTTCTCTCAGCAGGGCATCATATTAACCATGTGAATAATATATATTTATTTATTTATCCATTTATTGATTTGTTTGTTTGTTAAGCGGCATGACCCAAGATTTTTGCAGTGTCGCGCAGCTTCAACAGAAACCGTTATAATTTTACGAGGAATTGGGTGCACGTTAAAGAACCCCAGGGGGTCAAAATTTCCAGAGCCCTCCACTACGGCGTCTCTCATAATCATATAGTGGTTTTGGGACGTTAAACCCCACAAATCTATCATCATCTAATTTTACGAGGAAATAGAAGGCTTGTCTTGTCTGCGAAGCTTTTAGGAAAAATGGGGATTGCCGTAGAAAACATTGTATTGTAGTAATAGTGTAACATTATTTGTGGGTTTTAGTATCGTTTCTCATTTCTGTATAATTTCGCAGAAGATCAATGAACCGTCATTTATTAAGACGTAACACCAACGTGCCCTGCTGAGCCCCGACTAAAAATACAATTATTATTATTATTATTATTATTGTTATTATTATTATTATTATTATTCCCAATGATCTCACTGATATGGTAAGCAATCTTCAATGCTTTTTCGCTTCTACTCTAAAGCGGAAAGAGAGCATTTCGTTTTACCTAAAATGCACGACGAAAATAACCTGTGAAATATAACTGCAGAAAGACGACAGGAAGATTCCGTCCTTTAATAGTTTAGCACAGAAACATTTATATTGCAACAGTAAATGCAAACTGCTAAACGTGTCACCGCTCCGCGATAACATTCCGGTCGTCTTGAGTGACCTGTCTTTCGACTCTCAACTAGAGTCGTTGCAGTACGCCGCAGACTAACCCCTTGGACAGTGGATGTCCTGCAAAACAGCATTTCACCATCTCGGTCAGGTTATGAATTCGAACTCGTCCAGCGTTCTCGGCTGAGACAAAAAAAAAATGTGTATCGCTGTCTGTGCTCTTAAAGTTACGATTAAAATTTTCCGTGCCATCACTTCCTCAATTTTTTCGAAGAGCCCGGAAGAAACATTGTTTGTTCAAGCTCACTTAGTAAGGAACCTTTCTTTAATGTCTGAATGCCACACTAGATGTGTGTAGAAAAGACAGACAAAAGAGTAGTTTTGTAACATCGCTTCAACGTTCCCGCAATGGCTCGCCCTGACGTCATAAATTTCGATTGTGTTTGGTAGTGTTTGATATATTTGTCGAGAAAGATGAGCTCTATTGCTTTTCAAAAAAGAGTGAGAAGTTTAGTGGCGTTTACTCAGCAGCAACGGCTCAAAACGAGAAAACATAGTTAGAAATAAGTAACGTCATGCTGGAGGCTCCGTTCACCTGCCGGCATCCACGTCCCGCTCCGGGGGTGTTGAGTCATCATCAGGCGCACATTACAGGGCGCAGAGTATGTATGGCAGTTCAAGCATATAGCTACTACTTATTGTTTTTATTTGTGGATCAGAGCGAAAAGAGAGAAGTAAGAAGAGCTGTTGAAGTTACTCGCATGCATGTCTGGTTCGCCACCCTGAACTGGGGGAAAGAATTTAAAGGGTGAAGCTAGGAAGTTGGAGGGAAAAAAGCAATACCTTTGCGCATACTTAAGGATACGCATAAAAAAGTTCACTAGTACTTAAATCATTGTGTCCCTTTCAGCTTTCACTGATACCTTGCCGAGCTATTTTACAATAGTTTTCAACAACCTTTAGTGGGTTCTGATTGAAATTCATTTCATGTATATTTTATACTCTTCCCTCTATAAACCAGGGCACGCCTATCTGGAACCAAGATGCCTAGGCTGCCAGTGGCATACCCTTGCACCCAGACGTCAGTTGCTTTTGAACTGCGAAGGCGTTTATTTATTGCACGAAGTTACCATAGCATGCAGCAGCTTTGAGACATTCAAATATGAGGAAGTGCCAGTTCACGCCACTCGCACATACAAGCAGTCGTCTGGGCACCACAGTGCCATCCTTAGGTGTAAAAACAAGCAGCGCGAAAGAAAAAAAAATGGCCCCTTATCTTCATCTTAATCTGCAAATGTCGTCGAAAGACAATAGTCTTGCACCTGGAGAGAGTGAAAAAAACGTTTATTTGATGTTCTGCGCAACTAAATCGTTGAATGGTACTCTGGAGTGCCTCGAGCGTGCAGCGGAGGCGAACGAGCACTTCAAGTGACGTCGCACGTGAGGCATGAGCGCTATGTGGCAGTTACCTTGGAAAACGAAGCATGCGGCTTTGAGACGGGCGTGCGCGCCCGTCTCACAGGGGATAAGGTGTAGAACGCAAGGCGAAGGGTAGGTGCCACCCCCGTGTTGTCTTGGCAAAGCGTTGAAAACACTTGCCTTTTCGTGCAAGCAATGCATTGTCTGCGCAGCGTGATAAACGCTACGGTCCTTAGAATTACTTATGTATGCCTTTCTAGTAAAAGACGCACATACAAAATATATACGTGTTGTTATGGTGCCTCAGATATGCGCAATAATTGCTTTTTAATTGACAATTGCACAAGTATGAACGCTGAACCTTGAGCAAAATTGGTGGGCGCTGCGGATGGGGTCAGCTGTTTGGGGTATCGACTGGTGCCGTTTAAAGTACCCGGTATCGTCGAAGATAGACAAACAGACAAAGGGACAGACAGACCAAAATTTTTGCGTCGAAGGTCCCCAAGAAGGACTTTAAAAGTTTGCCCAGCACTCCGCCAGGTGGCGCCGAGGAGTGCACACGCGTTCACATCGGCTCCGTCAATCATCGTACTTAGCAGCGGTTAAAATCTTGTGACTACCAGTGAAACTACGGGAATTGTGCAGGAAGACGTCAGGTACACGCTGACACCACCTTTTTGTACAAGCGATCCCGGTTTCCTCTGAGAAGTGAAGACCTTCGGCAGAGCATGCGAACCCGCCACACTAAGCCTCGCGGCGAAGCGGAACGTGGAGTCCTGGCAGCCAGCTCTCGGCCCACGCGTCGCGCTGCACCTGCCCGAACCCCAACGGACAACGACCCGGAACTAGCCGAGGCACTTATGGACATGGATGACCAAGACATCGAAACCCAAGTGAGCTCTGCGGTGGACGCCAACGAAGATTTCCTTTCACCTGACGAGGTGCTACAAGGGGAATCTACTAGCGACGCCGAGAACAAGGAAAAAGACTGTGCGGAGGAACGCGACGAAGCCGCCAAGAATGGTCAGTGGCAGGTAGCAATGTCATTGCGACAGTGAAAACGCATCAGGAAACAAGAACGCGCAGCGAGTGATGACAGCGTTGCTCGAGGCGTAACTGAGAGCAACAGCTCCGGCGCTAAAACACTTGCAGAAGAGCGACGCGGAAGAGCATCTGAAAGGGGCCGACGACGAACGCGCGCGGCGCCGCTGCCCAAAAACGATATGAAGATTATCATGCGGCCCAGACCAGGGTTGGTTGTGAAAGAACTCAAAGCACACCAGGTTGCGCGAGCGATAGAACATGCGAGCGGTGACCCGGAGGCCTGTAACAGCCACAAATTTCTGCTTCGCCTTTGCAACGGATCAAACATAATTATTGCAAGCACTCCGTACGAAGATGTAGTAGAAAAGATCTTGAAGATAAAGACACTGGAGCTCAATGGCACCAACTATCCCGTAAAAACCTACATATCCACTCCTGCTGGATACTTGAAAGGAGCGGCACACGGATTAGAACGCGAAACGCCAGAAGCTGAACTCCTGAGCCATCTCCGAGTGCGCACTCAAGGAGTGACAATTGTTCAAGCCCGCATGCTCGGACAGTCACAAACTGCAGTGATCACGTTCGATGGACCAATACTGCCGCGCTTCGTGTATTATTACGGTGGCGAAATGCCGTGCGTGCCTTATCAACCCACACGGCAGTACTGTAAACTCTGCAAGAGCCAGGGACATAGGACGGATGTTTGTCCCACACCAATGACAAAGGCGTGCAGCAACTGTCGTCTAAGAGACCCACCTGAGGACCACACTTGCGATCCGGAATGTGCCCTGTGTGGCGGAAGCCATCCCACGGCGGCATCGGAGTGCACCAAAAAACTCAAACGCGTCCCTCAAAAGGGCCGGTCGCTGCTGTCGCACCAACACAGCACACCACAAACCGCTGGCATACTCAAGAGACGCTGGTTCAGCACAGACCGAGAGGACTCTGCACCGCCAGGCGGGGCCCGTTCCAATTCCCGATCCAGGTCTCGATCTACATCCCGATCCAGGTCCGGCTCTCGAGACTGCTCCAACTCCAGGAATGGTGGCCACAAGCAGGCCCAAGCAAAGCAACAACAGCACAGGGGCAAGAAGGCGCAGAAAAAGGAAGCAAAGAACCAGGTGAGCTGGGCAGCAAAATCCTCCCTACATTCACACCAAACACCACAACTCACGCGCTTAGAACGTGAGTTAGAGATAATGCGGGTGAGAATAGGTGACCTAGAACGCGAAAATATGGAACTAAAAAAGCAACAAACGCAGCACCCGCGACAAAACTCTATACCCGCCCAGAGTGGCCAGAAATTGCAGACGCAACCGAATGCAGGAGGCGACTCAATGATTACGTCGTCGATGCTGAAAGAAACATTAAAGGAAGTTATACCGACAGTTATAGAGCAAGTAATGATAAATGTAGATAGAAAGCTCGAGATTCTGGACAAGAAAATCCAGGCACAATACGTCTAATTCACGAAAGCCTTGCGAAAGCATGCCACAGGCATCAACATCAGAGAAAAAGCTGAGAAAATTTACAACAGGCCCGGATTGTCGGTCATGAACCAGGAGACGCATAATGGCTAATCATCAAACGCAGCGGTCAGAAAAGTGCGAAATATGGCAGTGAAACTGCCGTGGTTTCCGGCGGAAAAGAGGGCAACTGTTGCAGCTGGTGGCGTCGCAACAAAAGCCACCTGCTGTCATAGCAGTCCAGGAAGCCGGAACACAACCAAAATTACGGGGCTACGAAAGTTATAGTACCAGGGACGCAGAATGGAAAGTTGCTACATTAGTCGATAACTCAATTACAGCAATATGTCATCAGCCCATTGAAGAGGCGGATGTCCCGCATATCATAACAGAAATAACCTACAAAGGGAGCCATGGAAGGACCGCCTTCATACTTAATATCTATAGTCCTCCAAGACAAAAGAGAGCAACGTTCGACAAGCTCTTTCAAGAGATAGCAAAACTGGCGAAAGGGAATCCATTAATCATAGTTGGGGACTTTAATGCCAGGCATGCAAGCTGGGGATATAAGATGCAAGACACCAAAGGCAAGAATATCGCAAGACAAATAGAGAAACTGGAAATGACTCTGTTAACTGACCCTGCAATACCAACGAGGATAGGCAACAGCGTATCCATGGACACAAGTCCAGACTTGACGATAGTACAAAACTGCCACAACGTGGACTGGTACAGCACCATTGAAAACCTGGGCAGTGATCATTACATACTAAGCACCACAATCCGCACCGGCCGAATCCGCAAACACGTTGGCACAGCCAAAATTACAAACTGGCATGCATATAGAAAAGCGCTAAAAGTGCACGTGACTGCCATAGACGACTTGGACGAGTGGTGCAAAGTAATTCGAAATGAAAAGCAAATGCACACCAAAACTGTCGCCAGAACAGATGATACCCCTGAAGTAGACGCTCACCTTTTCCACCTGTGGGAAGCAAGAAGAAACCTCTCTAAAAGATGGAAAAGGCAAAAGCGAAATAAGAAACTCAAAGCGAAAATTGAAGAAATAACGCAGCAAGCCGAACAGTACGCTAATCAACTCGCGACAGCCAACTGGGAACAATTTTGCGATTCACTAAATGGAACCCTAGGAACAGCAAAGACATGGAATATCCTAAGAGCCATGATTGACCCTCTGAAAACTAAACGCGAAGGACAAAAATCTCTAGAAAGATTATTGCACACATATCCAGGCACACGAGATGACCTCCTAAAAGACATCTACATTAAGTGTTTCGGCGCCCGAGCCATCACAGCCCCTTACCAGGCTAAATACACTGGGCTCCAAAACTCAGAACTGGATGCACTTTTCACGCATGCCGAGGTCAGAGCGGCAATCGTCAGCATGAAATGCAACACAGCGCCTGGGGCGGATCAAATCACCAATGCCATGATTCGCAACATGAATGACGAAGCCATAACAGTGCTTCTAAACTTCATTAACAAACACTGGGTGAATGGCACTATACCTCAGCAATGGAAGCATGCTGCAATAATTATGATACCCAAACCAGAAAAGAAATTGGCAATAGAAAACCTAAGGCTATTCTCTCTTACCTCGTGCTTAGGCAAAGTGTTTGAGAGATTAATAAATACCAGACTTCAACAGCACCTTGAACAAAATAACTTGTTGCCAAACACCATGTTTGGTTTCCGCTCGAATATTTCGACACAGTACATCCTTCTGCTTTTAAAGGAGGAAGTACTAACAAATGTTCCAAAAGCAGGAGAAAAGATTGTCATGGCCATCGACATAAAAGGCGCTTTCGACAACGTAAGCCATAAGGCCATATTAGATGGGCTAGCAGCGACAAACTGCGGTCAAAGGACATACAAATATGTACAGAACTTCCTTACTAAAAGAACCGCTGTTATCAGATTAGGAGAAGACGAATCCAATGTCTTCCACCCACCGAGCAAAGGCACACCACAAGGCGCTGTGATCTCGCCTACGCTTTTCAACATAGCCATGATTGGTCTAGCCAAAAAACTGGAAGGTATTCCCGATATCCGACACTCCTTCTATGCGGATGACATCACTATATAGACAACCAAGGGTAGCTTGGCAGAAAAAGAAGAGCGGCTTCAACTGGCAGCTAAAACCATCGAAGATTACACTAAAGAAAGGGGACTTCAGTGCTCAGCAGACAAATCGGAACTCATTCGGTTCTCCAAGAGTAAAAAACAAAGGACAGACCCGAGCCTCCGCCTTGAGGTCAAGCTAGACGGCAATATTATTCCAGAGAAAACAACCGTTCGAATCTTAGGGATGTGGTTACAGTCCAATCAGCGATGTCTCCACACACTGAATATGCTTAAACGAACAGCTCAACAAATTGTTCGTATGATAGTTAGAATAACGAACAATCGTGCTGGACTGAAAGAACAAGACGTGCTTCGTTTGGTAAAGAGCTTAGTCATCAGCAGACTAACATACTCGCTACCCTACCACAACATGAATAGAGAGGAGAAAGAAAAAGCAGACAAAATAATAAGGATGGCGTATAAAGCGGCTCTGCGACTACCACAAAGCACTTCTGCGAAGCTATTAGCGCTCGGACTTCACGATAAATTTGATGAGTTGGCTGAGGCACAAGTAACCGCCCAGATTAACCGCCTGCTACAGACGCCAACCGGCAGAAAACTTCTTCAGAGGATCGGCCTCGGTGAACAAGTACAGGCACATGGAAGAGCTAAGGAATTGTCGTGCTCAGTCAGAGCCTGGTACAAAATATGCCCCCTACTGAAGAACATGGACCCAGTTTTACATGCTGGAAGACGTAAAGCAAGAGCCGCTTACATAGATTAAAAGACAAAATATTTGAATACGGCGAGATTTACTGACGCTGCACCATATCAGGCAAATGCAAAGAACATGGTGGCAGTGGTCACAGACCGAAAAGGAAACGTCACAAGTTGTGCCTCCATAACCCAAGCCTCTATCACAGAAGCGGAGGAGATAGCGATCGCGCTGGCAATCAAGGAGGGTAGGGAGCGAAAAGCCCCAACGACAATAATCACAGATTCGAAGGCTGCATGTAGAAATTACGAAAAAGGTAGAATATGTATGAAGGCCTTCCAAATTCTAACCAAAACTCGTAAGGACTTCCCAATTGAATACACCCAAACCATTATCTGGGCGCCAGGGCACGAGGGCGTCACCGGGAACCAGTTTGCGGATGAGGCGGCTCGAGGCTTCACAAATCACCGAGCTTCCTTGCACACTGCAATAGAGGATCCAACGCCCCTAGACCCTAACTTTGGTACAATTCTTCAGTATTACAGGGACAATAGAAAAGTGTATCCAGCACCGCATAAGAAACTCACAGCAATAGAATCGGTGGCATTACGCAGAATCCAAACAAACACATACACGAACTTACACAGGCTGCATGTATTCTACCCCGCAGCATACAAAGATATATGTCCGTGGTGTGGGGCCACACCAACCCTGTTTCACATCACGTGGGAGTGTACGCATCACAATGAAGAACACCGCAACATGAACAACACAGAGGAACAATGGGAGGCGCTGCTGTCCAGCTCGGCCATTGTTGATCAGCGCTGGCTGGTCACACGGGTTGAGATGATGGCTGCTAGGGCCAGCGGAGCCCTGAAATAGTGGCCCGACCATTTGGAATGCTCCGCGTTATGCGCAAATAAAGTTTTCTCTCTCTCTCTCTCTCTCTCTCTCTCTCTCTCTCTCTCTACCCAGCACTGCTTGGGAAGATATCAACACAACGCAGAGATCGTACCGCTGCGGTGTTTTCACATTGCACATATTCCCATTGGCAACAAAGAATGGCGAGCTGTGCCACCAATGCATAATTGCAATCAACAGGAAAACTACGAGCCCAGTAGAAGTGTACGAGTGAGTACACTTACTGAATTCAAGCATGATGCCAGGTATTTCGCTTCATAGCAGTAAATTGCATGTACTATGCCTGGAGTATACATGGCACTAAATCACAGTTTCCTTACTCTTTCGTTAGCCGCATGCCTATAACAGAAGATATTATGACTCACACATAAATTCACACACTCCGTAGGTTTAGAAAGAATGTAACAGCGCACTATCACGATGAACGAAAAATAAACGTGAACGATGGAAAGCGTCGCTTTTCGCTCAGTCGAACTGCGGCTATCCTCGAGTGTCGCAACGCGAATATGTGCTTTCAGCTCGCGTCCCCGTAGCACATAGAATATTGCTCTGGCTGGCACTTTCACACCACTTGTTTGATCCAAGTGTCTAACATTACTGGCAATGATAATGCACATGTGCATGAATGCAAATGGGAGGAGGATTTTAGCGCTATGGGGACGCCAGCTTAAATTACAAGTTTTGCATAGCAACAGTCAAGGCATGTAGCAGTTGGAGAGCCACGCTTTCCGTCATTAAAGCTTCTTTGCATTGTGATTGTACGCCATCACTTTTCTACTAAACAAGCACTGTGTGTGCCTGCACACGTAAGTCGTAATCTCTTCTATTATCTCCTAAATGCTTCCCGCTATTCGCGTCTCTTTCCGTCGCAATTAGCATCCGCAGTCTGCAATGCGCGAGCTGTAAACATTCGAGACTGCCGAGGAAGGTGTTTTCGACGCTACACAGGAAAAAAGCACAAGTTTACAGGAGAAGAAAAGCGTGAAATATGCTTACAGCTGGACCCCGGTTGGGAAGTTTCGTGTTTGAATGGTGGAGCGTCGGCACGCATGGATGTCCAGCACGGCCGTGATCCAAGCAACCGCGAGTACAGAGGGGTGCTTCGCCCCGCTTGCAACAGACGACACGATGCGCATTCTAAATATGGTGGCGTGCATTTAACTCCGCTGTTTTCTGGTGTATACTGAGTTCGCGTAAAGTCCTTCTTCATATAGATTTCGTCTTTTTCCTTTGGCGCACGTCGCTTATTGACGACATAATAGAACACACATTAGGCCCTGCGTAGATGGCTTTTTAATTATGTGGCAGCTGCATATCATTTTCTCGTTGCCAGACGTCACAAGCTTCACTCGTATTTTCAATAGTTTCTAGCTAGGCAGACCTGTTTTCTGCTGGCATGTAAAGCATGAGGCAGGGGATGGAAATTACAGCCTCTAGCACTGAATGAAGTTGATACATTGACGTGCGAGGCACCAATGTGCCTTCAAGTTCAAGCTGTCCGTGCTAAGAGCTACCTGGAAAGAAGGCGCTGCTGCGATGGCAGCTGTCTTTCTGCGAAACCACGTGCACTTTTTTCCCTTCATCTCTTAACAGCGTTACCTAAAATACAGTATTGCTTCTCTCACAGTAAATCTGACTCTATGCGAAAAGGTTTTTTTTTTTTGGATTTGCACATAAGAATTGGCTTGTCGCCTGTATCCTGGCGTATGTGCTTTCATCAAGGTGGTAAGCTTTGCAATTCATCACCAGCTAATGAAAGCCATATGACATGCGAATAAAGTTTACCTCTAATAATTTTGTCTCAGCTTCCTTTTTACGTGCGCTCCTTTCTAGTTCGCAAGGCATGGAACAGCAACAGGATGAATTATTCGACACTTACTAGGCTATAACGACGTATACAATAGCGTCTCGCTACTGTATCCGATTGTATTAATGATTGGGTAAGGTTGGTGCAACATATGTAATACTTTTGTTCGATTGCGATGCAATGTTTACATTGTCAAGTGTTTATATAACCACGTTGAAAATGAGAACCCCGTGACATTACCAGCAATGTTAAAACAGCATTACACAAATTATTACACTTGTGATCGCTGCAGTAGTTCGGTGTTTGGCGTGATGGCAGGGGATAGAAGAAAGTGAGGAAGGCACTTGGTCCAGCTTGCTTGATCTACATTCTGCTGTTTATCTGAGGAAACCACGCTTGTGCCTAATGGCGTGACTCGTGCATTTGTTAGGCATGCAGCGAATGACAAAATAGGAGCGGATATTACTCGCCTCGCAAGCTCTCATTCTTTTTTTGCCAACAATAACAAAAAAATCTGGTGTCCAATGCTCGATTAACGTGGAAGTCACCATCTCGCTACGCATAAAATTGTGTACGAACGCTGTGAGAAGCAAATGAATGGAGGCGACGAGTAAACATGGCTCGGGCAAGAACTTGGCGGTTGACATCCTGCATATATTTCGTCAGCCCATTGACAGACAATCCTTTTTTTTGTCCCCTTCTCTACTTTTCCCCTCTCTCTCTCATCTTTATACTTACCCTATCCATTCCCCCAGCGTAGAGTAGCAAACCGGGCATGCGCCTGGTTAACCTCCCTGTCTTCTCTCTTGTTGCTCTTGTCCTCCTCCCCTCCCTGCCTGAAAGAGAAAGCTAATGAATGAAAAGGGGCACACGGAGAGAAACAATGCCACGTGAATTGGGCTTTCTTGAAAGTAGCTTATACGTTATCAAATACATTAGTTGTGGTTTTGAAGGAATACTGAAACAAAAACAAAGACAGAGCGAACGCCTTTTCCAACTCAATATTGAGTTTACGCTGGCATACGAAAACTAATGACGATGCTCGAGGCGATGCTTAGAATGAGGCTAAGCTAAGGCTGCTCTGCAATATTCTCACGCGCTTTGGGACTATATGTTAGTAGCGGCTTTCACTGCGTGGGACAGGCTTAATGTCTTTTTTTTTCCTGAATAACACATCGTGATTTTGTTGTCTGGTAATCATCCAACAAGGCAAAAGCAGCGCGCCTGTCCTGACTCCCGAGTACACACATAAAGAAGACAAGAGACAGTGGCTGCACTAACGATTTTTGTTTTCTTGTCAGGACCTGGTGATGGATACACAGCTGGCACAAAAAAACAGGTAAAAAGACAACGCCTGAAACACGAAAGTTAGAAGTAAATGTTTATATGTAGTGTTGAACGGTCCAAAATCATTATTAGATTATTAGAGACGCCGTATTGGAGGGCTCCGAAATTTTCGATCACCTAGGGGTCTTTAATGTGCACCCAAATTAGAGCGCACGGGCTTACAGCATTTTCGCCTCCATCGAAAATTAAGCCGCCGCAGCAGCGATCTGATCCTGCGACCTGTGGGTCGGCAGATGAGTACCTTAGCCAGTAGACCACCACAGCCGGGCAATGCTTCGTGGAGGCGGCTCTCATGAAAACGCTAGAGACGATGACTTTCAAAGCGGCCCCAAATCGAGACCATCGTGCCTTCTAGCTGCTGATGACAAAAAACGCACTGAATTTACGGAGTTCTGAGGACCACCAAACGGTATATGGTGTGTATAAATGGCTTTCCGTTATCAGCTTTGACAACGTGCGCTCCGTGGGGTAGGGGTTAGTGCCGCGCGCTGCGGATTGACAGTTCGCAGGTTCGACGCGCCGCAACAAAGCTTTTCCTTCTCGTCTTTTACTTTAAAATTTGTTATTTTATAGTTTACAACGTCATAGCCTTGACGGAAATACATGAGTGGAGCCGTGGTGAACCCTGGCATGAAACGCCTTTGTGTTAAAAAGACTGGCTGGGAATCGGTGCCCATTAGCTCCGCTTCAGCGTTGCGCAGTTTTGTTTTCTTTAGGTACCCAAAGTACGGCTACTCAATAACGAATCTTTTCGCACCGCTTGGCTTGTATGTCAAACGCCTGATTTTGTTTATTTTACCCTATCGGCTTCTTTCATCTGTACCATCACTAAGCATTTTTAGCTGTCCACGTGTCGCTGCGATACGTTTGATAACAAGTCTAGCTGCATGGTTTGATAACACTAAGGGTGGAAAAAAGGCCGCAACTAGTAAGCACTGATGGCAAGCCTGCAATCATAGCAGATATATTTGCGATGTTTTTGGAAGTCCCAGGCTAAAGGAGACAGTGTCGCATAGTGCAGCAAGGGCTGGAGCGCTCAACCGGCTCGGATGTGAAGTGCCACAGGCGTGGCCCCGTTGTCAGCGGACCTATAGACTCAAGAAGTGGTAAGAGCATTGACGACAACGGCGCTGAAGCTAAGAAAGCGACCCGCCATTTGGGAGGTATATCACGGGGCAGGCTGGGAGAACATTGCGGTCACGTCACAAAGAAAGGGAAGCATGCAATGACAAGTTGAATAGCAGTGATGCATTCCGAAAAAGTAGAATTTGTTGTCTTTTTCTACCATTCGTCAGTCTAGCTCAGCTACATCCAGGCATGTAAATAAAAGCTTTTTTACTTAGCTATGTTTCTGTGCCCTTATCAGTCGTAGCACAGTTAGCCAACCCAAAGATGTGGTGGGTTGGGTACGATATGGTGGTTTGTGTCGTGGGTAAGGATAGGCTGTAGCCCACGACAATGAAGACTCATACCTGACGTTTTTGTAAAAGTTTGATTCATTAAATAACCCACTCTTCACGCAATTTGCATTTTGTGAAGCCTGGTTTTTACTCTACTGTTCTTCACCGGTGTAGTTCTGTGGTAGAGTATTGTAGCTGCTTCGCCTGTAGACAACCCGGGTTCGACTACCCCTTTGATCTCGTTTTTTTATATTTTAGTCCTTTTTCTTATTTCGTGTTATAGTGGATACGGACACCAGTGACAGCAGACTGGCCGACAAATATACGGTGCCAGAATCGACCCTCGTTGTTATCTCCTTCTAGTCTTTGCTGTAAAAATTTTGGCTAGCACTTCCTTCAGATTCACTGGCGTGCGCCCAGCGCTTACGCTGCTCAAACTACTGACTGCTTTCACAACTGCCTTAAGATGAAAAAATCAAATAAATGGGTGTTTGCTCTACCCTTTTCCGTTTAGATATTAAAAGTCACGCTGGAAACAGTTATTTTGAACACTCTAAATATAAAACAAAAAGAAAGAAGTAGAAAATTGAGAACTTCATTGAGATGTGTGTCGGGAATCCCAAGTTGACTGTTGGGAAAGAGGAAAACATATTTACTAGAGAAAAAAATGTGTTATCAGACACATGAGTTCAAAACCTTCTTGAAATGAAATTCCTCCTACGCCATCTCGCTTTGAAGCTCCACTGTCTGCGCAATACCTTTTTTAACAATGTTAAAGTTCGGAAGCTGATCCCAGTGGCGACAGCTTGCACTTAATATCAACCAGTACTGCCAGTCTTGAGGTTGTAGCAGACGCCTTGGGAGAGTGTTGTGGAGCAGGGAGGGTATTTGAGAAGTGTAAACAGAATAAACAGAAGAAAGATACCTTGACAGAAATTCGCGAATCAGTAGCTCACCGCTTGGTCCTATAGTGAAGCGTATAAGGAAGCCTCGCTCGCGATACTCGTGCACAGTCAATTTTTGAGAAAGCACGTGTAGGCAGCAGAAAACGTACACTTTATTAACCTCGATGTTAGAACGAAGTCATAACCAAGGCGTCAACGAGTTAATGAGCTGCGCTACAGCTTTCGATAAAACGTTCGCTTGTTTTTTTTTTCGTTCAAGGCAGGCCGCTGTTCTTTGGCTGCTCTATCGCACAGCAAAAGTTTGTAAAAAATTTACTCAGGTCGAAACTCGTATCTTAGCTGAAGTAAGAGGCCTCATTTCACATCGTTACTTTTCAGTAGTTTTCCAATTGGTCCGGAGAGAGCTTGTCCGGGAAATGCCCAGAAGATATATGTTCGTAAAGCAAAGAACATTCCTAGTCTGCAATACACTGAACGCGAGAGGACGAGAAACAAGAAGGAAAGACAACTAAGCGAGTAGTTTTTTCTCTTGTGCGTCTTCTGTTCTTGAGTCTGAAGTTTTCGCGCTCCATTCGATTCCATACTGTGAAAAATGTGCCCAACCAGCACAACCCTTTAATATCAATGATCTTACTCATTTCGCTGACAATGGAGGCGACAATATTTGATTACAGATTTTATTGTGTTTCTCCATCCTAGCGTCACGAACAAGTACTGCTGCTTTAGCTCTTGCTGCCTACTCTGCTTTTTGGCCATGGCCACTTCTCGGGCATTTCTGATAGATGCACCCTAAATTGACCATGTTTGCGGGTTTCTAGCTATAAAAAATATGAGGGCACATTTAAAGGTCAATTTTGCATTGTTGTTGTTGTTGTTGTTGTTGTTGTTGTTGTTGTTGTTGTTGTTGTTGTTGTTGTTGTTGTTGTTGTTGTTGTTGTTGTTGTTGTTGTTGTTGTTGTTGTTGTTGTTGTTGGACTACGGCCAGATAGAGGACAGACTCAATGGACACATCTCTGTGCGAGTCGATTTTGCTTTTTTTATTTCAATGTAACTAACGAGCGCTCAACTAAGCGCGCACCACCCTTTCAAGCTTCGGTGTGAAATAGCATGCACTGCTTTGCCTTCACGAATTGCGCGCAACAAGTAGAAACAAGCATCAAAGCCGTACGACGCGCACTTCTCATGTCCCTCAAAGTGGCCGCCACCCCACCGAGAATGGTCTAAAATTCAACGCCAAGCGAAATCGAGAACCATCTGGAAGAAAAGAGTTACGCATTGCCAAGATACGTCATGAAGAATCGAATCGACGAAAAATATTTAACCTTTGCCTTGCTGTGGCCGTGTTACGCGCAGGCAAAAAAAAAAAAAAGCTTCAAGAATACCGTGGCGAGCGGATAAAAGCAAGCGACGAAGGGAGGCGAGTAGGAGAGGAGGTCCGTGTGTGATTTAGCTAATGTGCTAGTGACTGTCGCGCAGTTACAGTGCGCGACTGGCCGATGGTTGTGTCGCGGAAGAAGTTTTGTTCTTGAAGTGCTCATTAGCGCTAATGTGTTGATAAACATAAACAAAAAGACCAAAGCAAAAAAGCACAACAACAAAGAGTGACAAAAAATAAACAGGGAAAGAAATAAATAAAAAGTTGGCACAACATAGCAATACAGCAACAGCCGGGAGTACATACATAATTACTCATCAGCTCCACCGTCTCTTTAGCATTGCGCCTGCACTGCAAGGTACGATGTACCAATGTCCCAGGAAATAATCAAAAAATGTTACAACTCAAATTAAAAAAACATTAGCACGATATTCAACAAAAGATACAGTCTGCCAGTCGTTTTATTAAGCTTCAAGACACGTTTGGCAGTCAGGTTATACTACTTTGCGTAGTGGCTAAAAAACAAAGGAAACGAAAATTCCTGAATTGTCATCATCAGTAAAATTTAAGAGCTACAGAGCTCTCTGTGATCAGTCGCAAGAGTTTTAATGAGGCCTGTACGTAATGCAGCAACGTTGGTGAAGTCATGGCGGACACTAATAAGAAACCGACCTCACCCGCTCTTCCTAATTAGGCAAACGAGGCGGCCTCTTCATCGATGTTCTTTTTCAATTGTGAATCGATCCATTGTGTATGATGGTTCACTTAAATTAAAAGCCACACAGGGTCAGTGTGGAGATAACCTACTGCTACCACGTACAGCTGCTTAAGTTTAATTTCAGTGGAGGTTGGATCGATTAGAAAGCGAGAACATTATGCCGACGTGAAATAGATATTCCCCTAACTTGTGGAAGGAAGCGAGAGACATTGCGAATAAGAAAGGCAGCCACCAGCACTGCCAACATAACTATAGCGTATCACCCCTTATGCCAGGAAAAAATTAAGCCCTATTGCTCCATTTGTAATATATATGACCTGAATACTTAAAGAAGGGGAATATCGGTGGGTACAATAGAGGCTTATTGAGTCGATTCAGTAAATTAAGTCCCTGCCGTTGCGAAGGGTCACTCCTATAACGAGAGAGCAGGTATGCTAAGCGTCATTCCTTTAGCGAGATGAGTCAAACTAAGCAGCTGCTTTTATTGCTGCTTAGCCGGGGAAACATGGATTTGCTTTGGTGTGAACGTTTTTGCTTTCTGCTGAAGTACCATGAGCATGAACCTTCAAGCTGTCGGCTCACGTTGCTCTGAGACCGCCAGGGGGCTCGAAGTAGTGCAGACGCGCTCGCTTCGCGCTCTGGATTCTCATGATTTTTAGTGGTGTTTTTCGTCTGCAACCACTCGAAAACATTACTATCAGCTTCAAGAAGTTCCGAGGAACGCCTGGGCACCACTCAAGAGGATTTCTTGCCACTTGGAGGTGCCAAAGGACTTCAGAAAGCTCGTCACCCCTAGGACGCTCACCCAACGCTGACCTGGGGAGCCGCCGGCAGCTGCACCGACGCTGGGGACGCCCGCGTCGGAGCTTCATCCAGCTATGGCTCTCAATGCGGCGACCGACCAACAATACCACCTCCTAGACCAGGATGGTACAGCAGACGACCAAATGGATCAACTCCAGGGCGACCACGATACGGTGAGCCGAGACGCTATCGGCGCTCAATCGCATGCAGAAGAGGACGCTAGCTGGCAGGCAGCGAAATCCACCAAAAAACGCAAGCAAGAGGCACTGGAGCGGAGGCGCGGCAGCGCAGGGCTCCAGGACCAAGTTAAGACAGGCACGCCAACATTCAAGAAATTGCCAAAGCTACCGCCGTTGCCGAAGGACGATTACAAGATCGTCATTCGTCCAAACCAGGGCCTCCCGCTGAGAAACATTCTGACTCCTACGCTTGCGCAAGCAATCATCGAGGCATGCCAAGCTGGCATCAGAGATGACCATTTCATCCTTAGAATCAACCCAGGGTCAAACATAGCGATTCTGTCGACCAAATATGAGGAAGTGGCGGACAAAGTGCGTCTGATACGCGCCCTTGTGCTTAACGGCAGGGCTCACGCTGTCCGTGCCTACGCCGCAAATGGAGACGATACTCTGAGAGGGGTGATTCACGGCGTACCGATGAACACCTCAACCGAAACTCTCATGGCGCACCTACGTGTCAGAACGCACGGTGTGGAGATCATCACTGCCAGAATGATGGGCACAACGAAAAGCGCAGCCATTACATTTTTCGGTCCAACGCTACCTCGTACCGTCTACTATTACGGGGGTGAACTCCGCTGCTACCCCTTCCGACCTACGATTCAAGTCTGCAAGGTCTGCCGAGAAAAAGGACACCGCGCGGACGTTTGCCCGCATCCGGATCGCCCCATTTGCCGGATGTGCGGACTGACTAATCCAACGGATGGACATCCGTGTTCTATTATTTGCGCCTCGTGCGGGGAGGCTCACCCCACAGGAGATCCAACTTGCAGAAAAAGACTTAAGCCGCCGAAGCCTAAACAGCCGCAAGTACAAGCAGGCCACAGTGATAAGCTTCAACAGGGCACTAGCAACGACCCACCGAGGACCAAGAATCTCCGCTGGTTCTCCTCCGAAGAGGGAGAAAACGCCTACAAGTCAGCCGATGACAAGCACAGTTCCCGGTCGCATTCACGGTCCCCGGGCAGAAAGCTGCACTCGCCATCCAAGAAGAGCGCGCCAACACCGACTCAGCAGAACCTCCGCCGCAGTCCTCCAGGAGGGGGAGCCAAAGGCAACGGCGGGGATCAAGGATGCACCCAACAGGCATCATCACTTCCGGTAAGCTGGGCGGAAGCCGTGGCTCCCAAGTCTGCATGTACTCCCCCTATCACACAAAACGTACACTATCAAGCAGTAATCGCTGAAAACAAACAGCTTAAGCAACGCCTTGACAAATACGAGAACAAAATAATGTGGCTCGAAAAACAGCTGGCCCAATTAATGGGAGCCACCCCGAAAACTACAGTCCAAGCCTCTCAAAATCTAACTAGCCACCCAAGCGAAAAGCTACGGGACAATGGGCACATCGAACCGCAATCGACACCTCCACGAGATCCTGTAGCCAATATAGGAACAGAACAAACAGCGACAAACCTCACTTTACAACAACAACTGCAGCTAATGCAACAGCACATACTGCAGCAAACAGAAGCCCAAATGAAACAGTTCTTTGTCGAATTTCATGACCTGAAGCGATACGTTCATGAAAGCCTCGACAAAGAAACGAAGCGTCGACGTAAGCAGAGCCAACAGCGGTCCCAGGAGTCCGACGCCAAAAGCACGCTTACCTCGGACGCTGAAAGCGCACCCACCTCCTCGCATCATGGCAATTAACCGACGCATAGCAAACGAGAATCTCACTATATGGTCCTGGAACTGTCGTTCCCTGCACAACAAGCACGCTACACTCACTCTATACATAAAGGCGGCGCTGGTTCCTCCTGACGTAATCTGCTTGCAAGAGGTGGGAGCCAGGCCTAAAACAGTTTCTGGCTACAAACTGTACATGGATCCAAATACACCTAAGATTGCGACACTCGTCCGGAAAAAATTGGCAGCTACATGCATAACGGCACCGAACGAAAAGACGCAACACCTTATCGTAACGCTCTGGCCAGCGAAGAAAGGACGCCCGAGGCAGGTTATATGTAACATATACAGTCCCCCACAAGACAGAAAAGCAGAATTCAGCAATATCTTCCACTATTTGAACAAGCTTCAACCACGCGACCGCTTGATCATCACTGGGGACTTCAACGCTTGGCACACCACATGGGGTTATAGCGCAGACAGACCGAAAGGTACGCGACTTTTAGAAGCGATACAGCGCTACGACTACACACTCCTCACGACACCGGGCATACCGACTCGTATAGGAAACAGTGTCAACAGGGACACCACTCCCGAACTTACCGTAACCAACAATGCCGGGACCATGCGCTGGAGTGTGCTGGACGACAATCTCGGCAGCGATCACAATATTGTGCAAATAACATATGAAACAGCTCGACTGCGACGCCCGCTCGGAAAAGCCAGACTGACTAACTGGACTAAATATAGAGAGCAACAGGAAGTAGACGGGCCCAAGCCAACAACTATAGCCCAATGGACACCGTACATTAAAGGTCTCTATGACAAGAACACCAAGATATATCAAGCAACTACCGACGCACCTGCCATTGACACCCACTTGACACATCTTTGGGAAGCTCGTCGAGGCCTCACGAAACGGTGGCGCCGACAAAAGCTAAATAAGAAACTCAGACTCCGTATAGCGAAAATCACGGAGGAAGTAAACGCATACTCAAACGAACTTTACAACAACAACTGGCGCACCTTCTGCGATTCCTTAAAAGGCACATTAAGCACGAAAAAGACGTGGAACATCCTACGGAGTCTTTTGGATCCCTCTGCAACAAGAACCGAAACAAACGCTACCCTTCAACGGCTAGCTGGGGAATTTCAAGGTGATCCGGATTAGTTAATAGAAGAACTGAAACAACGCTACACAGGAGAACGCGAGCGAAACGTTAGCCCAACACCCAGTCAAGAATACAATGGAGAACCCAACACTGAGCTCGACGCCCCCATAACATTTGCGGAGGTTTATGCAGTGGCTCAAAGCTTCAAAAGAAATACAGCGCCCGGACTGGATGGCATTACAAATGCCATGGTACGGAACCTCAGCGATGAAGCATTACAAGCCATCACAGACCACTTTAATCAGGAAGTCTGGACACCGAGTGGAAAGATACCTGCAGAATGGACACTGGCACAGGTTGTACTCATACCTAAACCAGGCAAACGGCGAAGCCTTGATCAGCTACGACCAATTTCTTTAACGTCATGCATTGGCAAGCTCTTCGAAAAAGTTATACTCACTCGCCTTGACCAATACACAGAAGAACGGGGGCTTCTACCAACATCTATGTACGGATTTAGGCGAGGAGTGTCTACCCAGGCTATCTTCTTACTGCTCAAAGAGGAAGTGCTTAACCCAGCGCCAGGTAGTCTCAACAATCTACTCGTTGCACTCGACATCGAAAAAGCGTTTGATAATATTGCGCACTCTCCCATACTAGACGGTCTTGCAGCCATAGGATGCGGACAACGCATATTCAACTATGCCTCTGATTTTCTTGGAAATCGCAAGGCGCAGATTGGCATGGCTGGTACCAAATTATCACCATACGACCTTCCACTGAAAGGCACACCTCAGGGCTCCATCTTGTCTCCATTTTTATTCAATATCGGCCTCCGGAAACTAGTCCTCCAGCTGGAGACTGTACCAAACCTAGGCTGTGTCTTTTACGCGGACGATATTACGCTATGGGCAACCAAGGGCTTCTATGGAGAACGACAAGATGTACTGCAACCCGCTATAGACATGATTCAAGGCTACCTCACTGCTGCAGGCATGTCGTGCGCACCTAGCAAATCGGAATATTTGCAAATAAGACCCCCACGCACTCGGTCCAACCGTGCACCCGCGCTGCAGCTAGAAATTGCCGGACAGATCATCAACAGGGCCCCAGTAGCTCGAATATTAGGCATGCACGTGCAAGAAAACAACAGCGTAAAGACTGAAATAGGCAAACTCAAACACACCGTAAATAGTATTGCATCCCTTATAGCTAGAATTGCGCGAAGTAATGATGGGATGACAGAGGCCGACACGGTACGCCTTGTACATGCCTTCGTTCTCATCCGAGTCACGTTCGCTCTTCCCTTTCAATCAACACGCAAGCCCGAAATAGAGCAGATTGACAGACTCATCAGAATTGCGTACAAAGCAGCATTGCGACTTCCGAACAGCACAAGCACAGAAAAACTCATGGTACTCGGCATGCATAATACGTATGAAGAATTGGCCGCCGCCACGCTAATCGCAGAGCGAGAACGACTCACCACTACGCTCCAGGGAAGAACACTGCTACAGAGGCTGGGATACCCTCTCACCCCTCAATACTGTGGCGATGAGACAGTCATTGTACCCAAGCAAATACGTGATCAAAATAATCGTGGAACCAGTTGCAAAAAACATGCACCTGCTCTACAACAAAAAACGCCGTCAAGCGCGAGCACGAAAACTCCTGCAGAGGAGTAGCGATCCAGACGCTTACTTTACCGACGTCAGTCTTTATCCCGCGCCACCACAAGGCTCCAGAAAACAAGCATATGCATTGGCAGTGACTAACCAAAGCAAAGTCGTGGCCTGTGCGTCCCTACGCACCAGATCAAGTGCCACCGCAGAGGCAGCAGCCATAGCCTTGGCAATCAGAGAAGCCGAAAGAAGGGGGCGCTCAGCGTATATTTTGACAGACTCACAAGCTGCATGTCGCTTATACCTTAGAGGCACACTTCCAAGGTGCGTCACTGATACTTTGGGGTCCATGTTGATGGAGGCACATGGCGTCACTTGGTGCCCAGAGCATGACGGCCTGGGGGGGAACGAGGAGGCAAACTGCGTAGCTCGCGGACTTACTGGCTGAGACGCAGGACTCTCCTCAGGACACCTCACAGGGCATCATGAAGAGCAAAGTGTAACAAGCAGGCAGATATTGGAAAACCAACGCCTTACAAGACGCACGTACGCCCCTCCACATCCGAACTTAAGCAGCCAACAAGCCCGGAATCGGCGCCGCCTCCAAACGAACACATACCCCCACATATCAAAACTACACGCAATTTTTCCACAGATATACACAACAGGGGTATGCCCATGGTGTAGTAACCACACAGCCACACTTACACACATAACCTACCAATGTACCGAGCGGCCAGCCAATGCAGTATCTAGGTTGGTGCGCTCACTACAAACACTCACAACGTGGTCTTGGGAGGCACGGCTTTCCGAGATGGCACTGGGGAGCCAACTGGTGACCCTAGACCAGGCCCGGCGAGCCGCTGTGGCCAGTGGGGCTCTACAAGAGGGCTCCACCCGGGATTAGTCACGTAATTTTAATTCTTCAATAAAGTTTATTCTCTCTCTCTCACGTTGGTCTCTGCAAAACTGCATATTTTATGTGGGTATATATTTTATGTGGGTATATATTTTATGTGGGTATAAATTCCCACAATACAAACGTTGATATAGAGTCTACGATTTATTGACAAAAACAATGGCTATTTTAACTCTGAAATTTATTACTGCTGTTTTCTTTCTTTCTTTAACTTCAACTCACTACTTAGGTAGCCACGTTGATCCAGATAGCTTTATTTATCATTTCCATCTAGCAACTGATACTCATGCCACAATTTGTGGCAGAATCACAAAAATGCTTGTTGGTTTACGTCGTTTCGACGCCTCAAACAGCTTTGGCCTCCGAGACTAACCGTGCGAAAGGCTCCGTAGTGGAACGTTCCGGAAACGTAATATATGTACAGGAAGTGGTCGCTGCCTGTACTGTTCCTACGTTTTGCTTTACTTGCTCTATTTCTCTTCAAGTGATAATGTTTGCTTGGCCTCAAAAGACATGCTATAGGAAGAGGCAGATACTAACAACCATAGATTTACGGCATATCACCGAAAACCTCTCACCCGTATCTCATTAAGTAGGTCTTAACGGCACAAAGAGGGAGAGAAAAAAATATTGGTGGGCGCTGTGGATGGGGTCGGCCGTTTGAAGTATCGTTTGGTCACTTTGGTGCTGTTTAGAGTACCGTTAAGGGTGGACAGACAGACAGACAGACAGACAGACAGACAGACAGACAGACAGACAGACAGACAGACAGACAGACAGACGGACAGACAGACAGACAGACAGACAGACAGACAGACAGACGGACGGACAGACGGACGGACAGACGGACAGACGGACGGACGGACGGACGGACCAAATATTTTGTGTTGAAAGAGTATCGTCTTTCAAAAAAAGGATTCCTGGCGAATGCCAAGAAATACCTGGTCGTTTCAAGTTACTGATTGCACCGGCTTTGTGTACCAGCATGTTGTTCTTTTCCAGACAATTTTTAATTTCTGGCCCTTTTCCCAGTTGAAAAGGCTATTCACGCGTTTTGAAACTATTGTGTGAATTTTGTATATGGAAATATTGTATATCGTGGGAATAAATGTGGAATTATTGTATATCGTCCGAAGTGATTGTTCTCAAGCAAAAAACCAGAACTGTAAAAGTACCAGTCAGCAGTGAAAAACCCGGGCAAGGGTGGACCATTGTGTATAAGAGTTCAATTAGGTTGAATCTCTTTACTGCTGCTAACATTTACAGCAATAGCCGTTACGAGATCAGAACACGGGTGCTGCGCCACTTGACGCGTAAAGCTCGAGTACGCACCAAGAGCGTTGGCGCGCTATCTAGTGAGCGCTCTTGTAGTCAATGGTGGGTACAGCTGCGCCTTTAGCGAGAGCCACGATAAGTAAGTGGCTATGGCGGCAGACAAGCCCCAATAATAAGGAGCAAGCTCCTGAAAAAGTCACAGTTTCACCACAAGGGCGAAGCAATGATGATATCCAAAGAATATGTGACATTAAATGAATTAGTTTTGACAATTGTGGATTAGTCCACATCGGAAGAATCGCCACTTGACTTCCTGGTCAAACAGGAACCGGCGCGCACTTCCGTAGCGTAGGCGAATTGCGTCAGTGAGCGCATTGAAGAAAACTGTGTGGTTGTGCGTCCATCATGAAAGCGAAACGAGTGAAAAAGCTCTAAGAACCCTTCGTCTTTTCGCCAACGAGTAGTTTTTACGAGAGCCCAAAACAGAAAACGCAACCATGAGGGGCTTCTTTTGTGTAATTTAGCGTCTGACGAAACAGCTGTAATCTCGCCCCGATGAGCAATGAACGAGTCACAAGCGATAACGCTTTTAGAGATAAAAAACCAGACATGCATCAGATTTGCGATGGCGAAGAGTGATAACAAAGCGAAGGACGAAACCGAGACACGCTTCACCGTGTGCGCGCGTTCTGGTGTGCAAGCGAAAGTCACTGCGCCGCTTTGGAAGGCAAACAACAGAAAATGAGAGAGATAGCGGATGAAATACCGGCATTTTGATGGCCGTGTGGGGTATTGACACGAGCGCTCTCGCAGTTGGCATTTTCACCGCTTTTTTTTTGTAGGCTTTTGTTCGGGATCGATTGTAAAATGTCAACTCCGCCTTACGAAGAGAAGGCGGAGTTGCGAATATATAGCGGATATATAGAAAATGAAGTACTGTTTTTGTTTTTTTCATTTTACAACGCGTGTGGCGAGGAGGTCGCCACAACAGCCAATTTTGGTGGCGATGTTGTCAATTGTAGTTAGTGGACCAAATGACAAAAAAAAAATACCAAGATTGGAACCTGCATCGAAGCCAGGCATTCTGCGCGGCAGTCAAGTGTCCTGCCAAAGAGGCACCACGACGCTACCAATCGCTTTGGAACAAAAGATCTTGTACATGCGGCATCCCGGGGCAGCGCCATTTGTGGTTGCAGTGTTGATATCCGATTTGATATCAATGGCCGGAACTTACGCTGTTCTGTCCCTCAGCAAGATAGTGAAGATGTTCTCGACCTGCGAGAAATGCGATGCTCGAAGTTACTTATTTTTCCCCCTTCATCGCAAGGTAGCGTGGCTTTCGTTTCAATAAAGCAGACGACTCTGCTTTAACGTGACTACAGAAGCTAGCTAGGACCGCAAGCTAACTCGTTTATGCATTTAGTTGGGCTAGTTTGTACTGATTGAGCCCCAGCATTTTCAAGCAAAAATGCACAACACAGGGCAACTTATCATCGGAACAATTGTGCCTTCTTTTGCAACAGGATATGTCGAATATTTTTTTTTTACTTTCATGACGCAAGAGAGATCTAGCCATTTCCTAAGATTTATTTTTATGTTCTGCTTATTTCTAATTTTTCGTATTTCCTAAAAGAGTGCGATCCTATCAACAATTCTTAAAATTTCCGCCCATCCGCCCATCCGTCCATCCGCACGGACGGGCGGATGGACGCACGGGAACCATACAGACGCACGCATAGACGGACGGAAGCAAGACCGAATGGATGGACGGATGCTTCGCCCCACTCTCCATCATTCACTCCGTGGATATGCTGCCATTTTGTTTTTCAAAAACAAAGCGCTTGGTTCTGAGACGGGTGTGCACGCCCGCTTCAGAACGCAAGGCAACGGGTAGGTGCCACCACCGTCTCGTTTTAGCAAAGCGTTGGAAAGATTCGCCTTTCCGTGCAAGCGTTACGGTTGCACTACGGTCCTTAAAATTACT
This sequence comes from Rhipicephalus microplus, assembly GCF_043290135.1. NCBI lineage: Eukaryota > Metazoa > Arthropoda > Arachnida > Ixodida > Ixodidae > Rhipicephalus > Rhipicephalus microplus. Next base: position 285,556,184 of record NC_134701.1, read on the forward strand.
TATGTATGCCTTTTCTAGTAAACGGCGCACATGCAGGATAAATACGTGGTGTTATGATGCCCCAGATATGCGCAATAATTGCTTTTTAATCGACAATTGTACAAGTATGAGCGCTGAAACTTGAGCAACATAGGTGGGCGCTGCGGATGGGGTCGGCCGTTTCAAATACCCGATGCTGTTGCGAAACAGGCAAATGTACAGACAGAGAAACAGACAGACAGACAGACAGACAGACAGACAGACAGACAGACAGACAGACAGACAGACAGACAGACAGACAGACAGACAGACAGACAGACAGACAAAATTTTTTGCGTCGAAGGTCCCTAAGAAAGACTATCGTCTTTAAAAAGTATCATTGGAACTGGCAGATAGTTTACTCAACTACTAAAATTTCATGCCACGACTGCCACTATGATAGGGTGCTCTATATATGTGAGGCTGTGTCTCCATATCCTCGGCATCAGCGAAACTTCCCCAACCACGAAGGCGAACTGCTTCGAATGCAACTTCTCCGCAATGTTTCCGGTCAATGCTTTCGAGACCCCACGCAGGGCGACGTGGCTTTCGCACTGTCGCGAAGCGAGGGTAGCGATGGGAAGGACGACAGAGGGGGCGTCGTCGTAACTGTATTCTCTGAAGTGCGTCTCGGCCTTTGAGAACCCAATCAAGGCGTCCACCAGCAGCAACGTAGGGACCAACAACCTTCAGTGCTGCCACGCGTTCACGTCCGTACTACCCTCTATCTTTCTTTACCTCTTGTAACATCCGCCCTTTCGTTCTCACCTGCTTCTACTTTTAGATGCGGAGCATCTTATACTCGCGCCTTGTAGTGCGCCGTCCGCGCCGTCCGCGCCGTCCGCACCGCTTCTCGAACATTCGACAGCTGACGCGCGCGCATGCGCCGTCGCGCCGTCGCCCACTCTTCCACCATCTGTGCATCCCTTCCTCCTCTACACACTGCGCGCGCTTCACTCCTCCACCATCTGTGCACCCTTCCTCCTCTACACACCGCGTTCGACATCTACAATTCTCCTGATTCTCCAGTGGACGCGCATGTGGCGTCGCGCTTCGAGAACATTCAACAGCTGACAGTGCATGCGCCGTCGTGCTGTATATATGCTCAAGGTCGGCGCTCGCTCGCTCAGTTGCCGCTCGTCGGTTGGTTTGTACGGCGCGTCGACGTCCAAGGTCGCGGTGAAATGAATTCCAACGAATCCACAAACACAATGATCGACGTCCCTTCGACCAGCACCGCCCTTTCGCACACGTGTGTACGTGTTCACTCATTTAACACCCCCTCCTACAACCACGTTAACCAATTTAGCCATCGACCCAAGTAAGTCGCAATTTAACACCCCATTTCACAACCACGTTAACCAATTTAGCCATCGACCCAAGTAAGTCGCACTTTAACACCCCGTTAACCAATTATATGGTCCGCATCCTCCTCAGTGTTCCCCCGAGGGAAGCTGCGGGCAATTTTTTTGCTTCCTATTAACTCCAAGGACACATTGACTTCTGCCGCTTCCTCTGTGCACCTCCCTTATCCCCTGTCTGGCTTTTCTTCTCTCGATCTTTCCAGGTTTGGCGTTCACTTCCCTCGTGTGCCACTGCATGATTTTCTTTTGAGAACTGGAGCCCTTCTACTCGCAAACCCCACCCGCTCAACCCACTCACCTGGTATATGTCCTTGTGGTCCTCAATCTGCTATATCATCCATGGATTGTTTGTGGGAGCATGTCCATCGTTCGCAGATAGATACAGTGAGATTTTGAAAAAAAAGTAGCACGCAATTAAGTTTTTGAGTTGAGTTGAATAAACTTTATGGTTGTGCCCTCGGCTAGGCTGCTACAGATCCACCACTCGAGAAACATCTGTCGAAGTGAACCCCAAAAGTGATAACCCCAAAAAAGTGGATGGAGGGAGGGCCGCTGTGATAGCTCAGTGGTTAGAGCATCGAACGCGTAATTCGAAGGTCGTAGGTTCGATTCCTGCTCACAGTTGGTAATTTTTTCACCCACATTTCTTTCTTCTTATCTACATTCCATTGATTTTAATAACTTCCCCTGTACATTCCTTGGCATTACTGTCTGTTATATCTCATTATTACTGTGTTAAAAACACGGAAAAACGAGCCCTTAGGTATACACTTCTTTCCCTTATTTCATTGAACGAGGGTCTCGTACTGGCAGACTTGGTGTGTTTAGGTTGTATAAGAGGGACAATTAATCAGCTGCCCGCTCATATTAAGTTCACGTGCTACGTGACGCCAAACATGCGCATAAGAGTGTTTTCACACTCGTTGTTTGGCTTATAGATGGCGCTGACTGTCGCCCCTACTTCTAAATTCACAGATAAACCCAAAAAAGTGGATGGAGGGAGGGCCGCTGTGATAGCTCAGTGGTTAGAGCATCGAACGCGTAATTCGAAGGTCGTAGGTTCGATTCCTGCTCACAGTTGGTAATTTTTTCACCCACTTTTCTTTCTTCTTATTTACATTCCATTGATTTTAATAACTTCCCCTGTACATTCCTTGGCATTACTGTCTGTTATATCTCATTATTATTGTGTTAAAAACACGGAAAAACGAGCCCTTAGGTATACACTTCTTTCCCTTATATATATATATATATATATATATATATATATATATATATGTATGGGAGTTGAAGATGGTTTGACGAATGACATCAATAATGTTACAATCCCGTCACTACATTGTCCAACCCTTCCAGCCAGAAGACGTATTGCTAACACTCGCGGGCAGGTACGTGCCACAGGTGATTGACACATAGTATCTAACCAAGAAGGGTGAGAGCACACATGAATAATTTTAGTGTGTGAACGTTAAGAAAAAGCTGACATCAGCACCATTGACCTCACGAATGCAAATAATAAATGTGTTTAAGTTGCTTAGTTGAATAATATTATTAAAATAATAACATTATTAAATAATATAATTTATAATATTATAATTTATTATTGTTATACCTTAGAGTACTCTTGAGCTTTGCTTTCACGAACATAGTGTGATGACATAACCAGGCCCCGAGCGCATCGCCTTATGAATTGCTAAGCTGAATTCAATTCTCGGTGCATACCTTAACCATGCACTGAAGAAACAAACTCCCCGAGTATAACCCTGGGAGTTTCAAACTTTCCCTAATAGCATGCTGCAATTAGAGTTGCACTGTGCCCAGTACGCCGTAATTCTTAGTTCCGCTAATAAGGGGAGGGCCCAAAACGCATATGGGGAAGCACAAACCTACGTAGCCGCTCTCTTAGCGATGTTTTTTTCTGGTGCTGTTGATTAGATACGGCTGAGCTTTTTGTAATGGGCGGGCCCTTACAACACTATGCGTAATTCACATGTCGTGACACCTAGCGCTATTCTACGCTTCCGTCACGCGAAATTAAACGCGTTAAGGAAACTTCTTGTACTGTATAAAGTTTATAGTGTGTGTGTCTTTTTTTTCTGGAAGCAGTTTACGGCAATGTCGTTGCTTTGTGGTAGAAAACATGTTTGCTGTCTAGAGGGGCTTGGTTCAATTCGCACTTGAAGAAAAAAAATGTATTAATTATTTCTTTTCTATTTTTCTCAGGTTGTTGGTCATCGAAAATGCAGTTTTTTTTTATTCGGGACTAGTGATGCCGGCACTGAATTTCTACGGACGAGCTCTTTGACAACTTCACGTGAAACAATGTTTCCGTGGTATTGTGTGCAAAAAAAACCCAAAAACTGGTGTTACTACACACATAACAGGGATGTCTCAACAAAACCTTTTCTTAGGAAGGTCATAATGACCACTGAGTTTCCTCCTCGAAAGTTGAGAAACAACTCGTTTATTGAGAAACAACTCGTAGAAATGGCAAAGGTTTGAACGTTTACAATGAAAACGTTCATGTCACTGCATGAACAACGTATCTCTAATAAATGGTACGCGAGAAAACTTGAGAACTGTCAAAGACGGAGCACAAGACATGACAGATTATCGCAACAGAAATTGTAAATGAACTCGTATTTCACATTGGCCAGATGCCTTTGCTGCTCACGTGGTCTCGATTGTGCGACATGTTCAACAACCTCACGATGTGAGAGCCAATTAAAAAAAAGCACTCACGAAATTAATCGACGAACACTTCTGCAATGTCAAAACAATCTAGATACTGAAGCGTTGACTGCGGACGTCACGACAATAGGCACTGTCGGTGCCATTCATCAGCCTAAATGGAATTCAGTACTTGCTAGAAATGCTTATGAAGAGAGCCTGGAACTCAGGGCACACGCATTTTCGCAGGGTACTGTGTGCAGCATCCGGCTCTCCTTTATGGTTCGCATAAAGAAAAAGGTCGTATTTTCGCACGCTATATATTCAAGTGATGGTTTACGCAGTTGCGACTTTTAATATATGACTACGTATGACAGCCGTTCAATGGTAAAAAAGGATGCGGCGCTACACTTCTGCGCTCTTCTCTTGTTCATGGGTGCTTTTATTTTTGTTTTCTGATTTGCAGACGTTACCCGCCCACACAGTACGAATCTCTTTGGGAACAATAAGTATCATTCACATAGTTTGAATTTCATGCCCTTGTTGCTTTTGCTCTAAACTTGGAACATGCATTCCAGTTTCTTTAGAATCGCTACCGTGGAGGAAAACTAAAAGGCGACGTCAGTGCGTTTTTGATCGCGTTTTCTTTGAATTGAGCAGCACCATTTCCTTTCGGATGCACTCGGGAGCATTACTGTGAAGAATTCAATGCCGTACTGTTTGGTAAATTTACTTTGACACGAACAAACATGCTTAAAATGTTCTCAGAGACGACATTCGGCATCTTCCTGGAAAATTACAAAAAATTCTAAAGTGATCAAGCAACAAAGTAAGTTAAAATGAACATCGGGCAGGACAGTAAGATTCTCGCCAGTCTAAATAAAGTTTGTCTTTTACGAATCTTTAAGAAACAATTTGGCAGATCCCACGTACGTGCCTTTGCAATCGACGTTATGCGAAGCATGCGGAGGGATGGCGATCGGGTTGCAAATTTTTTATTGAGCAATATGTCAAGAACTTACGCTAAATACATCTGTAATATTTGCATGCAAAGACTTGTCGCAGAGTTGTAGAAGTTTATTTAAGCAGTTGTGTGCACTTGCGCAATGATGCCAACAGGAACATGAGTATTAGCAATACCAGAAACGATAATCCGATTAGAAGCGCTGCAGTGCTCGCGAGGATGGTAGCCCTGGACAACGCTACACAAATCAACTTCAGCGCATGGCACCAACAACAATATACGTTAGTCCAGCATCATAGGAGGACATAAGGAATGTTTATGAAATTGAAGAGTCAGTACTGCAACCATATAATTGGCGTTTCACAAACATCAGGACCTATTTGAAATGTAGTTCCGGAAGCTGGCTTGGCTCTAAGGTACAATGCTCGATTGCCACACGTAATGCTTTGGTTCTATACCTGCTGGAACCCTCACATTTATTTTTTGCATTCATCGGGTCAATGTTGCCGATGTCAGGTTCTTCTTAACGCTCTCAGTGTTAAAATCGGTGTGAAAAGCGAAACGTGCTGCCAAGACTGGGGCTCGAACAGTGCTCCGTAATGGGCTCTCGTGGTTTTGGTCTCGAAGAAAGACACGCGTTCTCGATGGTCACGTACATCGTTTCACGTTGAGTACTTCATTAGAGTAAAGTGGCATTTTATTACGGAAAGCCGCTAATGTGGTCAGTTCCCTGCCGCCGTCGGTGTATAGTGCAGCTAAGAAAGCACGTTTGTCGAAGAATGAAAAAATAATAGAGGGGAGCTTTTTGAATACCTCGTAGAAATGTGCTCGTAAGCGCGGTGCGATGAAGCTATGGTGCCTGCAGAACGAGGGACAAATACAGAAACACGACAATAGGTGGCGAGGAGGCCGCGACACTGAAAAATAATTATTTTTTTCTCATTTCTGGTGCAGTTCTCGGATACGCGCCTGACTTTCTGATTCTATAAATTCATTTTCACTCGAATCCGTATACCTGTACTTCACTAGATGGTACAAGTCTGAAACTGCGGTTATTTGACATGCTTATGGACGTCTTTTCAACACGTCATCAGATCAATATTTTGGTCCTCTTGTGTAGCTTGGGTTTGGGGACACTGAACAGTACAAATTTTCAAAATGTATACCACGTGTAATATAACATAATCTTCATGTAGGATTGCATGGAGCTGTTTACAGGAAATGGCCAATGTATTTTACTGCCAAGTGTAGATGATGACGCAGGGCTCAGCTCGAGTGTCTTTATTGATGTGTAAATTAAGACCATACAACACCACATCACCATTAGCAAAACTAGGATCCTGATTAACATGCAATCTGCGTTTTAGAAATTTATTGTCGAAATGTGAAATGATAATGTGTATTTTGTGTTGCATATGCTTGATAGGTGAACGCAACATATTTCTGTATACATTTGATCACTGTTTTTCATATCTGTTTCCCACATACCAAACGTTTCCCTTCATCTTGGACTCGAACGCCAGGCCATTCCCAAACATACAAACTGGCTTAGGGTGCTAACATTAATTCCGCGCAACTTCATTGCTTCTCGAAAAAGTTGCGAGTGCCCCACACATCGGGTGAGGCCCCGCTTCTAACAGTGGCGTGCGGCAGCCTAGCAGGTTTCCACTTTACGTTTATGCCTGCGACTCCTGAAATGCCGCGAAGGGTTACATTTTAAATTTTTTGTAGGCAGTTCGACCCTTGTGGGATATCACGTGCAGTGATGTTTGGTCTGAAGGACCTACTGCTACAACAGACACAGACAAGCATTTAATTAAGACAAGGGCGATGGCAAAAGCTAGCAAATATCAACTAAGAAGAGACAACAAAATGCGCGTGATGAAAAGAACAACTACAAAACAATGCTCTAAAAGAACACTACGACATGTGCAAGTGAACACAACACAGAATGTTATTAAAATAACATGATGTAAATCAAGAGAGTCACAAAGGAACAATTACGAAAAGATCATGCCCATGCTTCTGAATTTCAACGTGTGACGTAGCGCACACAGCTACAAATATTTAAAGCTTGCTATAATAAAATAACAGCTGAAAAAAGTCACAATAAAACCTTTTATATGTATCAGGCCAGCTCATGGTGCATGTAGGGAAGTTGATGGGGTGCCGATAAAGGTTTGCCAGCTTAGGCAGACGACGAGGGGGCCCGGTGTTGAAACCGACTCAATTCATGCGTGGGGCACTTCGAACTCGCCGCCTATACGCCAGTAATGCGGTACTGATGGCACCAATGGCGCCAATGGCCGCGCTTATCGCTGGTTCAACGTCAACTACCGAAGCAGTCAAACTCTCTACGGGGCGTTCTCATCTCCCTTGAGGTAATTTTCCCCGAACACATACGTGCCCTTTTCGCTGCAGGTGTAGAGAAGACGTGGTGGCGCCATAGCTGAGTAGTTAGCTGCTGGAAGTATTTTCCCAATTCAAAGGAGCCCTCCCTTCGACGACTGAGGGGCACGCGGTCGAGAATGCTCGACGTTTGTGACAGCGATGCGAACAGCATCGTTTAAGGAACCTACCAGAAAATGGGCAGTCACGGAGAGGCAGCTTTCATCACCAATAGTCATTGAGATGTGCACCCTTAACTCGAACGCTCCGACATGTGGCCTCGGCTCAGTTGGACGGAGGTCAGTGCCGCCAAGCGTTGAAAATGATATGCTTGCTGCAGATAACGATAAATCGAGTGCGCGTTGGGTTCACTAGTAAACTTCTGTTCCCAGTTTTTGTTTTTTTGTTTTTACCGGTGGGTCGAATGCACTCGGTTGGCATCCCGTTGTCGCCATGCTTCACTCGAGGGTGCGCTATCGCGCGCGCCTACGGCGTTCGTTATCGCACACTTATCTTGTCAATGAACCAATGCGTGAGACAGCTTCAGCACCTTTTGAGTTTGAATGAGAAGCTCCTGCTCACGTATTATTATTTTTTATCATTTGGTTTGAGTACATAGAAAACCCGTAGACACAGGAAATAAGGAGAGAACAGACTGACAACTGCCACCAATAGGGGCACAACACTTGCCTGCTCCTTCGGGAAAGAGATACATAGAGGAAAGAAGGGAAGATAGAAGGAGAGAGAAGAGGAAAGTTAAAGAAATATAAAAAAACACACAAAAAAATAAATGGTCACATGAAAAATGTCTCTAAACGTGACGCCAAGTCCGTTTTATTTCATGAAGTTAAGATGGCTCGATAGGCCTGATCATGCCTAGAAGCACATCCTCCTGGAAACAAGCAATCGTCAAGGGTCGTGCATCAAGGTTCAATCATTCCATAGCCCTTTTTGAGTAGTGGTCGCTGAACAATGAATTTAGGACACTTTGAGATGACGTGTTTTAGTGTCTCACAGGAGCCACACGACGAACATATCGGACTGTCTTCACTCTTAGTTCGTATGGCAGGGCTCTGTCACGACGACTCAATCCACGGCCATGAATGCCAGGAAGAAACTATTCGCTTGCGATACGCTGATCGGGATGCTGCTTTAGAAGATGTCGGTGAATCAGCAGACGAGCGTTGTGAAACTGGCATGAAATTTTTTGGCATTCACACTCGTTGTGAGCACAAGTTGAAGCGAGGCAATCGGCCTCTTCATTCCCAGGAATACCAACATGCGAAGGTATCCACTGGCAAATGGGGGATACCCCACGAGTAGTAAGCTTTGTGGAGGATTTATTGATGCTGCATGTAATTAGGCCAATAGAGTCTTTCCTCAACAATCTGCTAAGGGCCGCACGAGAATCTGTAAGTTTGACTACTTTCTATTTTTCTATTTTTTCTAGTATATATTTCAACGCAACATCGATTTCAACTAGTTCCACAGTCGTTGAAGAGGATGGATGTGGTATACGAAACACCCATCGGACGTTAGTAGAAGGGCAAAAGAAAGCTGCAGAGCCACCTTGATCTTCACTGTAAACAGATGCGTCAGAGAAAACTTGAAGATGGCCATCAAAATTTTCAGACAGATGTAAGTGAGCCAATTGAAATAGTGCCGAAACAGGCTTGTCAGACTTTTTCAGTATTCCGGGAATGAAAAGATAAATGGAGAAGATGCATTTGTTGCGCCCTTTTGGAATAATGAAAAAAGTAGGATCTGTCGAACTGCTAAAAAAAGCATATGTGTAAAAAGCAGAGCAAACGCACGTTCACTTTGATTGTAAAAGTTGCACAATAAATAAGTCTGAATTGTTGTGGCTTTGTTCATGTTCTCATTCACTTATTTTCAGACAGAGTGTCTGCGCTGCGTTTTGTACATATAATTTTCTTTGCGCAGCAGCTGCAAATTCAAACTATAAAGACAGGTAAGCTGTCACACACAATGGCTTATTGTGGAGATAAGTATACGACAACGAACGGGCGCACGATAACGTAGCCATTACTGAAACGTAGTTAAAGGTGGCGTACTGAGATGTGCCGAGTGAGTGCATCTGACCCACAAGTCAGGCAGACTGGAAACAGAAATTTACTAGTGAAACTGACGCGCGCTCCGTCTGTCGTACACTGCAGCAAGGATATCATTTTCCACGCTTGGCTGCGCTGACCTCAGTCCAAGCGAGTCAACTCAACGCGTCGGAGTGTTCGAGAGTTGAACGTGCTGACGGCTGTATACGATTGGCAGCAGCAAGAAACAACAACAAAGATGCCTGCGCAACTCGTCTCCTTCGGATGGCGGTATTTCTACGCAAGTCACGATCTCGCGTGCTGTCAGAGGCCTTACAGCGGACTCGAAACAAGAAAAAACAAAGTTTTCGTGGGATGTGCTGTGCTTTCTTGTACTTCAATTTATTTGAAATAAGCGGGTAAATAACCCGCCAAATCGTGGTGCGACGTCCTGACGCTGAGTTAATCGCAGAGGAAGAGTGTGCTCCGACATTATGTTGTACAGTACGCTGTCCGGACTCGTAGCTCTCATAAGTCAAAGCTCGTAGATTAGGACGCGCACGCTGTCAGGCAATAAGTGAGGCCGCATATTTGTAGTGCAAGCCCGTGTTTCCGGCTTTTATTTTTCTTTGTTCCAGACAACACAGCTCTTGTGACAATGGCTTTTGTATTACACTATGTTGTTGTGATGATTAGCTAAGTACGATTTCACCTAAATACAGTTCAAGGCGGTTGCATTGTATTGGAACGCGACGTTGTCAGGTTCTCAATAACTGAATAATCAGTAGAACATAACTACGGCTTGGAGGATGGCACACTATACAGAAAATGTGGTAGAAGTATTAAAACATTAGGGGACCCTAAAGTTTCGCCTTTAGAAGTTGAACGCGCTAGCGATATTGTGTTCCTAGCGCGTACTTCAAACACTTAGCGCTTGAAACCTTTTTGAATTGGCTATGCACCCACTACTTGGCATAAAGGAAATAGGCGCAGTAGCATGTGTGCCTTTTGTAGTGGGGTACCGGCTTTCAACCAAGTAGTGATTATAATGATCACATATTCTGACGCGTGTTGGCAATTGACGCTGGTACCACGCATTATTACTACAATATTTTATGTTGCATTGTGAAGCATGGATGCATGACGCATGTGTTTGTGAAGCATCAAAGCTACTTTCACCGCATTTACAAGCAGAGGAAGTCCTTTTCACTGTTATCACAAACACAGGCATGGACGTATGGTAGAACATCGCCTAGCCACGCAAGAAAAAAAAACTGGGTTCAATTCCTACTTGGCTCCAGACAACCCTGGTTTGGTCCACACTCTTCTCCAAGACTTATTTATTTTACTTGCTTCGTTATTGACTTTTCGGTCACAACAAACGATGCTGACGCCGATACCAATGCAGACGCCGGAATTTTCGGGAAACGATCTCTTTAACGCTGTCACGTTAAAACAATGCAACATAAAAATATGAAGGAAACAAGACAGCTGTATCATAGGACTGAGTGAGCTGTACATCATGGTTGACTATGTTTGTGAAGAGTGATGAGTGCAACTGCAGATCGCAACCAGCTGTTCTTAGCGAGGGCCGCTTTGAAGCATCACCAGGGACGAGCCACAATTTTGGGAACAACCGACATACGCACTTTTGGCTGACCTCCAACGTGAAGCCGTAAAAGCGATTAATAAAAAGCGAAGCTGCTTTTAAAGTTCGAAGTATCCGCCACACATATTTCTATTTTTATGTTATTTATACACACTGCAGCCCATCATGGGCTATGGCTGGAATGGCGATAACATCACATGTCAAGCCCAGACAGAAAACTCGGCCATTGGCAAAGCGGGAAAAAGTATGCGCTTTTTGCATAGTTCTCAAAAAAACATATTTTAAATGTTTGTAAAAAAGTATGAATAATATTAATATAATAATAATAATAATAATAATAATAATAATAATAATAATAATAATAATAATAATAATAATAATTATTATTATTATTATTATTATTATTATTATTATTATTATTATTATTATTATTATTATTATTATTATTATATTATTATTATTATTATTATTATTATTATTATTATTATTATTATTAGTATTATTATTATTATTATTATTATTATTATTATTATCAGCAGCGTGGAAGTAAAAAAAAGCACATAAGCATATGTTTTTCATGACGGCGAAAATTTTGCGTATAAGTCGCTCTCGTTTTTAAAACAATCATGAAACTGCAGGAAAGTTGTTAGCAGAGAAGCTTCGATAGGATGATATAGTATCAAGATTTCAAACATCAGCATACAACTGGGTGCTCGAATCTAGTGAGCTTGAAGTATCTTAAAGTGCTCGAAAATCAGTAAATAACAGTAAATCGTACAACATGCAAACAAGTCAAAATAGCATCGCGTTAGTTCCCTAGGAAAAATAGCAAGTACATAATAATCATTTCTATAATTAAGATGGTGAGATTGGTCATTAACTTAATACCAAAATTTTGGTAACTTCATTGATATAATGAGCAGTCTGTCTTTTCGTATCTTGTAATCTTCTATCCTCTTATTCTTGTGCCATCAGAAACAGTCGTATACACCTCAAACGTCTACATTTTATCGCTCAATTACTCCTAAAAAGTTGAGTCGAATTACTTTTCATGCAATATAATAATTTTGGATCTAATATTTTACGTTCATCTATCAGTTATTCTTCATGCAAAAAAAAGACTAAAACAGTAGTAATAAATTATTTACTTATGTATGGGAAACTTTTCGCATCGAAATAATTAAGGAAATATATAAATGATAGCCCTTCACAGATTGCACCCTTGTATTTTTCTTTTTTTTCTATGAAGAATAATTACCATATATCGTTTAACAGTGCCCATGTTTAATACAGCGTATTTGTTGAGGAATGCAATAAAATGACTTGCAGGCATTGCAGACTGCAATAGAGAAACCAAATAACCAACGAATTTATCGCATGGGGCAATTTTTGGCATTGATCGACGAGCCTGAATAAACCGCTTTAATTGACCGCATCATATTCGTGCCTACAAACTATTCACTTTCGTCATGCTGCGAACAATCCACTAATAACACGCTGTTGAATAACGACTTTGGACAATGGCCAGTTTTTCGTGGCCGATTTCATTTAAGTGGGTCATTTACGGTAGGTCGTTTTTCACACGACGTGATCAATTTAGCACAGGAGGCACTTGCTTCTACGGCCGTAACTTAAGTTGGTGCACACTTAGAGGTCACGGCTGTCTTGCAAGTCACTCTGTCTGAATATAATACGCAATTGCCAGGTTTCGGAGGTATTCATTGATGACAATGTCATTCTGTGATTGCTTCTTTAAAAATTACATGCTGTCCAGGATGGGGTGACTCAACTCTTATTCTCCGCTATGCATGACGGCGCATAATACATGATGCACGAGTGCCTACGACACAGAAGCCCCTGAACCAATTCGACTTGAACGCCTCACAAGTAACTTTTTTATGACCCCATGGTTTGGTTTACTGAAGGACTGCTCGATATCTCAAGTGAATAAATTTTTAGATAGTTCTACTACATAAAAACCGATGTTTATAACATAATATGTAGCGTTATACAACACGAGTTGTCATTGCTACACTAGCAAAAATATAGCTTTTAACTCTACAGAATGGTTGCACACATTTATAAAATTTGCAGCCGGAAGCTGATCTGTATTGCGATAAGCGCAATCACATATACGCATGTACAAGCTGTATTTTTACTGCGTCATGGACAAAAAAAAAGAATGAAGGAAACGGAAAAAGCGGTAGCAGGGAGATCAGTCATAAAAACTTCCGGTTGGCCAGCGTGCACTGTAACAGTAAGGAAACAGAATGTAAACACGGGGGAGAGAGAGGAGAGACTGTACGAATAAAAAAATGAAAATAAAAAAAGAGAATTCACTGCAGCGTACATGGAACAGCACCACAAGCCACAAGACTTTACACAAGCCCATCGGCCTCAAGAACCACAAGTATGCCTTCACAGCCTTCCGCGAACATATTGAATGAAGCTTGATGGATTTATATGTGGGGTTTGACGTCCCAAAACGACCATATGATTATGAGAGACGCCGTAGTTGAAGGCTCCGGAAATTTCGACCACCTGGTGTTCTTTAACGTGCGCCCAAATCTGAGCACACGGGCCTACAACATTTCCGCCTCCATTGGAATTGTTGAATGAAGTTTGGCAGCTATTTGGCATAGAAGTCAAGGGGGTGTGTTTCAGTAGGTGTCCACAACCAGAAGTAATGAAAGACCTTTATTGTTGGACAAGGATTACATCGGCAACCTCCGGTATTTCAAAATATTCTTTACCTTGAAAAGGGTCCTGCAAAACTTTTCCAAGTAACCGTCAAATAGCATAATTAGGTAAGCTGCTTTCATCATGAATCGATTATCGCTAACAATTTCAGAATATGCCAAGTACGAGTAGAATTACAGAGGTTTGTCTAACACTTCAAGAGCTTTCTAAATTATAATAATAGTTGTGCTTTAACGTCCCAAAACCACCTCATCATAACGAGAAATGTCGTATTGGAAGGCACCGTAAATTAGTATCTCCGGAGGTTCTTTAACGCACTCCGAAGTCCAAGCACACGGGCCTCAAATGTTTTCGCCTCAAAATTTTTGGAAAGTGCCTGCAGTACTCAAAGAAATCCTTCACATTCAAAATCTGAGCGTTAAGTAGCTGCCATGCAAGTTTTACATGCTGCATGGTCTCAATATAAAAGCAGCTTAACAAACCGAAGCTGTTTCCAGTCAAATGCAATACCTTGTTTTATCGAAACAATACTTCAGTACTCTGATCCGAGAGCTTCCAGTAGCAACGAAGCGGACGAATTTCGAGTACCTCTGAAATTCAGCTTGGCTCTCGAAGATATCGGGTCTCCCCGAAGAAGAAAATCCCGCATTCCCTTTTGTTTTTTTTGGGATTACGACGACAGAATAGACACCATTTGTGGCCTAGCAAGGAGCCTCATTCATCTCCCTGTGGCCAACGACAATTCCCGTGCTTCCTCAGCACTTCCTGCTTCTGCGCCCCCTTAGGATGCTCCCACGATGCGCTTATCAAATTTACGTCCTCCGCTTCGAAACGTGCAATCGAGCGATCGACATTTTTCCGCGCCATTTAGCCCACGCTCATGAGGGGGTTTTCCCCTCAAGCATTTCTTATTCGAGCGTGAGCGCCTGTTTACGCTTGCGTTCCCATTTTTCTGTTAGCTAGCTAGAACCGTGCGATGCACCGAGCCCGGGAGCTCTATAGTCAGCATGAAATAAATAGAATTAAAGAAAAAGTCAGCAGCTTAGGTGCGCTGTGATTTCGCTGTCGATGCAAACAATGGCCCGTATGCTCTGCATATGAGGAAACAAAGATGAAAACGCGCGCTGGGGGGTATGTGGCCTCTAAACAACTAACGCGAAGGACTACTGTGAGTAGCTAAGAATTCACAACTGACGCAGTGCCCGCTGTTCTTTTGATGCTCTCTGGTCGTACAAAGTACCCGAAGCTCTATAAACCCAGCCCTGCACAGTATTACGAGATCACGTGTAGCCAACCCAGATGCGTCTAGCTTTATGAAAGTGTCAATTCAGCAGCGCTTTCTTTCAGGCTCCCACGTCAAAGCTTTGGCATTTTGCGCGTCTACCTTTGTACACTAAAGCGAAATTGACAAGAAAATATCTGCTTAGTCCCAGGACTTTGGTGTTCTCAGGCTGTAGCAAATAACCAGAAAAAAAAAACCTCTATGGCGTCTTATGTTCATCAAAGTTTCAAAGTTGTGCTCAAGGAAGAAGTCATTATACGAGACGCCCACTGACGCGTATCTTTGCTGCCCTTTCACGTTCCAGGAGGTCAGAATGAAAGCCTCCGGCTTAGTCGTGACAAATTATCAGAAATATAGGGCCACTCACCCGAAGACTGTCCTGTTGGTCTATTTGGTGCTCTTAACATTGAAGCATTCAACCGTGCATCGGGGCTATCTCTCAATTAGTTGTGTTTTATTTTTTTCTTTATATGTTCTATTCTGTTACGAGTGTTTTGCTATGGAGAAGTTGTGGTTCATATGACCTCCGCTACACCATTTGTAAACTTCTGCAGCAAAAAAATAAAGCTGCAACAAGGTTACCAAAGTAAAAATTAATCACTTAAGACGCATAAAAGCTTCCTTATTATCGTTACTAACCCCTAAATGGGATAAAACAGATATGACACATACATTTAGAAATATCTGAGGTATATACATATATATCGACAGTAAAATATTACATGAGGATTAGGCATAGGATGTTGTACATAGCCGGTGGATCTATAGCCTCAATACGTTTCCTTGCTAATAATATTGTATAAATGGGGTAAATTAACTGCTAAAAAAGAATAGGGTTCTTACTTCCAACTATTCGCAAACGTCTTTCCTGGCTCCTTTTGGGCTTGTCTGTATGCTAGATATAGCAAAAAAAAACCGTCAAACCGAAAAACCTATCTATAGCAGGAAATATCAATAAATTGGACGACAACCACTACCAAAATAGGGTACCCAAGCTATTTCATATTCGGGCTTTGAATACTAGCTGCCCTTAAGTAAGTATTAAGGTCGATAAATTATGCTGCGGAAATCAATTTATTATGAAGCAGTCGGCAAGTAGCTGGCCACAGCCGCACTTTCACCCAGTGTTGCGAGGTAGGATTATTATTTTTCTGCAATATGTGTAGTAGTGTGCCAATGGCAGGCTTGCCTGGCACGTTTACTACGTTGACTTCACAAATGACCTCTCATTGTCTCCATTAACGCCAACACTCATCTTACAGCCCAGATGCCACTCTTACTGTAATTAACGTTCGTTGACTTATTTATGCGGAGACAAGCAACTCTATCGACTCAGACTTATTTAGGCAACGAAGTGTATATGTCTCTGCTTCTTTGTTACATTAACATTGCCAGCGATAATAATACTTATGTGAAGTTACTTTTGTTCATTGCACCCAGTGTCAATTTTTCATTGGGGTGAATTAATATGGACGGAATCAGCTGTGGCGAATATCCTCATATCATTGGCCGTCGTGTGTGGCTATGAGTCATAGATTATTGTGGGAAAGGTTTTCATGGCATGCATGATGGAGATCGCACGGCATTCAAGTTGTGACATGCCTGTCGTTTCGTCATACACTTACGCCTGCCTTCCTGTGCAAACTTTTGGATACGCCTTGGAGGCGACTACACGAGAACACCCGGCAATACGTGCAGCTCCATATACAGAGTCTTGCTTCTATATTTGAGAAGTTTTACAAATAAATTCTAGGACTGTCACGATTTCGTCATTTTTGCACTAAATCTCTCTGTCGAGCTACGAGCACTTTGTCGCAACTAAAATCACACTAAAAGAACTAATTAGAAAAAAAAAACATTATTTAACTGCGAACTGCTTACATAAAGAATTCACGCCAATTTTAGGGCGTATTTATTTTCTAGAAGTCATGAATGTTATACGTATTTCTAGATATACAACATTTATTCACAACGTCAATATAGAAAATGATCGTGCCTAGTTCTCCCAAACCTCTGACCCTCTGTCATGAAAGATCAGAACTTTACACGTCACATGGAAGTGAAACAAAAAAATTGTCGCCTAAGCACTCCGTACAGAGGATGAGCCAGCGAAGCTGAAACTTGTAGCCATAGGCAGTGGCACACGTCTTAGACGAATTCACTCGAGGTACTTCACAAGCTGTCATTACTTTTGAAGGTTTCTGTAAGTGACAGCTAGCGTCAGTGTCCGGCTGAGCTGTATAACGTCACATGGTCCTCAGTAATGCACGAAAAGCACGTTGATAAAAAAAACTACCAACGACGACACCATCCTTATTTAAAAGTTAGTGGTTATGCTTTTCTTCCTCGTGAAAACCTAGCGCTCGTGTTGTGATTGCCTGCAGCAGGGCCATTACAGAACGGTCACCTGCTGAGAGAAGGGCTTCATTCAGTTTTTATCGAATGAAGACAGCTGTATATACGGTGCATATGAGTTGCTACACTCGGTTGAGGTTGCACGTGATACGATACACACGGTAGTATTTTCTTGTGAAACAGCACTGCGTATAGCTGAAGTGTTAGGCTCATACATGAAGATTTTAAAAACGCTCAACTTAGAATTCCACGATCAAAAAAAAAAAAACAGACGTGCGCTAGCCCGAACATTTGTCTTGCCTTTTCTGCAGTGTCCTGTTACAGGTTGCGTTCATCTACATTTCGGAACATGTAGCTTTAACAGCAAAGGTCCACGCTAAAGTCTGTATGTTACCTCATAACAAAACACAGGCGGGGAACATCGTTAGACTAACAGCTGTCAGAAGTGAGATGCGGCGTCGTTGTTTATATTCTTGATAAATGAAAAATAAAAAGAACAGCGGTGATTGGTAATAATATAGGCGTATTTTTATGTATATTGTATATATTTTAACACTCATGACGCTTCACTGATGAACAATAGGTACTTTCACCTCTCGAGACACACTTTGTCAGTGACGACATGCTATTCGCACAATTGAAAAAGCACTTAGTAAGAATGGTTGGAGGCCTCCAGGAAAGTTCATGCGACGGCCTTTCATTACAAAAGCAGAATGTCTCGAGTTTAAGCTTCTTCTCTACCAAAGCATAAATTCAGGAAAAAGCACTTGTTTTAGCTAATTCCTACTTTTCTGTTCTTAGTTTCTTCATTCTGTCAATCAGCAGTGCCAATCAGAATTCTGCCAATCAACTTTGACAAACGAGCCACAAATAAGTAAGCAAGCCAACGAAACAAGCGCGCCAGCACAACGAGCCAAGGTTCTTAACTCAATAGTGCCGTCATGTACTCAGACGGCTGCAGCGCCTTCGCTTGAACGTGCCGCAGCTGACAAGTGTTGGCCTGTCTCTTGTTCCCCAGGGCTCGATCGACACAAATGAGCTGTTTTCACAGTTAACAAATAGCGCTCTTTCTCACAGCCTTACACACGGGGAGTCCAAACCAGGCTGATTTCTCCCCCGAGAGAACAAAAGGGCAAAGCAGCCGTGACGTTTGAACAGCACCATACTATTTATTTATCTTATTTTTATTTTCAGCTAGCCGTTTGTGTAGCGTCACATTGCAGTGGCGTTTCTCAACGTTCACTGCGAGTCACAATATAGCATTCGAAGCGCACTCTAAGTAGCGCCACCACCCGCTTCTAGTTGCTGATTTTATTATTATTATTATTATTATTATTATTATTATTATTATTATTATTATTATTATTATTATTATTATTATTCATGCTGCTCCCAATTGCACTCATTACGAGGGTATTATCTGGGTGGAGCTCACGAGTAATAAATAAAAAGTGTACATCGTATTAACAAAAAGATGGACAAAATAATGCATAGGTAAACGTAAGTAATGTAAAATATTACCTTACGAAAAAAATAATGCAGAGAAAGCATTGGAATATATTAGGCATACGTATAAGGTCATAAAACCAAAAGAGCAACAAAAGATCATTCTACAAATGATCACTGGTAACTCAAAATACTACTACTACTACTACTACTACTACTACTACTACTACTACTACTACTACTACTACTGCTGCTTATTTACTTATTTATTTTTATTTACAGAGTACCTACATTGCCGTATAGGCAATAGGTAGGGGGGGGATAAAAAACAGTCAGTACGAAGGAATTCGTAGCAAAATACAAAAAATACCACCGCCACATTTAACGCAACATAATAATGCATCATGAAATACATTTTCATACACACAGAACAAACACAACGCAAGAAGAATTTCACAGCATAGAAAAAAATAAATGATTGTTTGTTATATAACCAAGTCGTCACTTAAGCTGTTCCCCTCTCTTATTGTTTTTAGAAAGAATGATTGATTGATTGATTTGTGGGGTTTAACGTCCCCAAACAACCATATGATTATGAGAGACGCCGTAGTGGAGGACTCCGGAAATTTTGACCACCTGGGGTTCTTTAACGTGCACCCAAATCTGAGCACACGGGCCTACGACATTTCCGCCTCCATCGGAAATGCAGCCGCCGCAGCCGGTATATGAACCCGCGACCTACGGGTCAGCAGCCGAGTATCTTAGCCACTAGACCACCGCGGTGGGGCTTTGGAAAGAATGAGTGGAAAAAGTACTGGATCTGTATTTGAAGGTGGATATCTTTTTGCTAGTCACAGCGAGTGAATAACAACAACAACAAAACAACGACGACGACGACAATTATAAGACCATAATAATAATAATAATAATAATAATAATAATAATAATAATAATAATAGGTAAATTGGGAGTGATTTAGACCTCTAAACTCGGTTTGGTTGTGTTATATGACAATGGCTGCTGTTAAGCCATTCCAATCATTTCTTGTCCGTTATAAGAGAAAATACGCATAATGGTAAATGCATAATATCTCCTTTAGAGTTGCACTAGCCGTAACATCTATGGGTGTTTTCTGAGTTTCTATCGATATATACCACCAGCTATAACCAATAAATAATTTTTATAGAGTTGCAATGTGATCACACGTATTCACTGGAAACCAGTTATGCTTCTATTTAGATGTTTGTGTGCACAAATCAATCATTTTTCCTTCATGCACGGACACTTCTTTCTCAACTTATGTTTGTCCGTGTAGGCCTACTAACACCCTCTACCCTATACGAAGTACCATATGTCGTGTCCACCTCGATGTTGCTATAGGATGCTAAGCGGCTGACCCGATGGTCGCGTGTTCTATCCCAGCCTTGATGGTCGTATTTGAATGTAGGCAAAATGCTTGAGGCCTGTGTATACTGTGCAATGTTAACGTACAGTGTCAATTATTATGAAAGGGAACACGAGAGCGCGTTGCCTGCGCGCTCCGGCAGATGCTCGCAGCGCGTTCAAGTAGGAGCGAAAGCAACCATCGCCTCTTTTCGTATCATCTTGCGGTGAGTGAAACAAGCAGTCATTGATGTGCAACCCGCAGCCAGATTGCAGTGCGATTACGCAAGAGGCTGGTCATCACCTTGAAGGGGAGCGGGTTGGAATATCTTCCAAGGGGAGCGGGTTGGAATAGCGTCGTCCCGTGTACTTCTTCTCTGTTGTGTGTCGTTTTTTTTCGCGCCCCTTATCATCATGAACCAGCACCAACTCGCCCAACTTTTTACGTTACTGGAATATCTTGCCTCTGGTTTCATATCTGCGGTGAATGGTTACTTTTTTCGCCGCAAGATGACGCGTAAAGAGGCTGGGGTTGCTCTTGCTCCCCCTTGAAATCACTGCCAGAAGCTGCCAGAGTGCGCAGGCTACAGACTTCCTGTTCCCTTTCATAAAAATTGGCGCTGTACATTAAAGAACATTAAATGGTCGAAATTTCCGGAGACGTACGGCATCTCTCATCATCTTATTGCGATTTTTTGGACGTTGAACCCCAAATGTTATTACGCGGTACCATTTTGCATATTTCAGTTTCGGGATAAACCTTTCCGGGTGGGTCGGTTATAGCTTCTTTTGCGAAAACATTTTTTTAGAATCTTTTCGCGGCACTGCGGCACATTTTTCTAGACGACCCTTCTAGACTACCCTTCTAGAATCTTCTAGACGACCCTTCCTTGTGAGGGTATTGTAACAGAGTTGCTTGTATCAATTCAATGTTATCAGGTCTTATTAAATAGGCTTTTAATTTTGAGTAGAAATAGTAGTAGTTGTGTTACCTTGCCGAGCTTCACCTGGAGTGAGAGCACTCGCCTGCAAGGACACTCATTAGAAAATGAAAAAAAGGAAACGAGAAATAATATACTGAGTTATGCTTGTTTTTTACGCATGTATGTCTGAACATCCACGAAGGTTTGTCTGCATTCCATTTTTTCTCTACATTTTTACTGTGGCAGTTACCAAATCATAAAATGCCTCCAATTAGTGCAAGAGCAATGTTCTGTTAGCAATTATCGGTTGCAGTCCTTACAAAAGATCTCCGTATCTATGATGCTGCTCTATCAAGCGTTCGCAATGACTCCTGTTTACGACAGCGACATTCTAGGAACAAATCGCGACAGAATTCAGGCCACCAGGCAGGCCCTCCGCTTGCGCCGTGTTATTTTCCTGCGTCATTTTTTTTTATATTTCTTCTCTTTCTGTAAGGGTGTGCGTATGACTGCACTCACTAACACGTGTGTTTGCTAGTTACAGTAACAGCCGGACACTTTTTATGTCATGGGCTCCTTCATTCTTAGCCACACACCCCCAACTCATTTTAGAAATTATAGCAACACAGATCATCACTTACAGATACATCCCTTCATCATTCCAAAATGGCCAGGATTGTTTTGTTTTCAGAACAGTGCCACGTGTCGAAGACTTGGGAATTTTGGACCGCTGGAGTTCGCTGTCGAAATAATGTACCTATACGAACTCAGTTGGTTCAATGAATGCACACGTTTTCGTTTTGTAAATGCGTAGTCAATTTTATGTTGACGCAGCGAGGAGCACAGTATTTTCGTTCCAGTATCACGTAAAAAGAATCGATATAAACTAGTGTGAATAGAATATAAATGGAAAAGGAAAACTAGTGTTGGTAGTGGATCTCGTTGCGATGGGTAACGTTTTACCCGTAGAGCTGAACATGGACAGTTTTATCTTTAGTGCATAAAAATAATTGGCGTTACGTCATGTCGACTGTTTATAAGCATGCAGGAGGAATACGCAATTTTATTTGGTTTTACATTAGGCATCCGTGTATTGTGTAGTCCTTTATAATTAATTCATTTATAGAAGAAATCATCAATAGCAATTTACCACTGTTCCTCAAGAAAAATGTATATCACCGCTGCATATTACCGGTATTTAACTACGGAGCAGAAACCTGGAGGCTTAAGAAGTGGGTTCAACTTCATTTAAGCATGATGCAGTAAGCGACAAAAAATAAATAGTAAGTGCAACGTCAAGGAACAAAAAGAGAACAGAGTAGGTCGGTGAACAAATAAGAGTTATAGACCGCTCAGTCGAAACCAAATAAAAAGGCATAGCCAGGGTATCTAGCATGCAGGAAAGATAACCACTGGTTATGTAGAGTGATATATTTGATTCCAAGAGAGGGCAAATGCTCGGGGTGGGGGGGGGGGGAGCAGAAAGTTATGTGGACAAATAAGATTAACCCCCGAATGGAGAGATGTTACTTGACTCGTACTTGACTCGTTCTCTACTCAAGACAGTCTTGCCGCTCGCCATAAATCGTTCTCGAACTTGCGGATGACTTGAAGGCGACTTGGCTCGGTCGAAGTCAGGACAAGTTTCAAGTCAGCTGCGGGGCTAGCTTGAAAGCGGCTTCATGCGTTATTCCAACATGGCCACCTCTCGAATGGATGTCGAGCGGAGGGTGGCGGCTTTTGAGTTTGCTTGCCTCGCCATAAGCGTAGCATTTTCTGAGGCGCACTGCCTGCTGAAGATTCTTGGGCCCGCTTAACGTGACCGAGGAAATCAGATGGAGTTGTACGACAAGGAACAATTCCACGCTCGATACAAATTCACGAAGAACGCCGTGCGGCAGCTGCTGGGTATGTTGCCTCTCCGTGAAAGTGGGGACAACCGAGGACAGCCTTTGCCTCCAGTGTTACTGCTACTGATGGCTCTCGGGTTTTACGGCGCTGGCACATTCCAAACAGTCACCGGGAATCTCGTGCGCATTCCGTAGTCGACAGTTTGCCGTGCAGTAGGAAAAGTTACGCTACTCATCGCAAAGCACCTATGCGCAATACTGGTGCGATTTCCGCAGCCGGCAGCACTTTCTATACTTATGCGGGACTTTTATGAAGTGGCTGAGTTCCCTGGTGTTACAGGCTGTGTCGACTACACACACGTGCGTATTATTAGCTTCGGTGGTGACAACGCCGAAGTGTTCCGCAACCGCAAAGGCCATATCTGTTTTTTTTTCTTAAACACGATGACAATTTCCGCCTCTTTCAGTACAAAATTGACTCAGCACTGTTTCTGTATGCACCGTCTATCCTTTAGTCCCGTCTAGGGCACTCTTTCTCACTCAGAAAGGCATCGCTTGTAGCACAACGCTACGAAAAATTCCGCACATATAAAAAAAGAGGTGACCGTATCACGGGGTTTTTTATCCGCTTCACCATCATGCAGCGAGACACTGCTGCACCCCGCGAAACAGAATTCTGCTTAGGGCAATGTCCTGACACCCACTTTTTCTCTTGTTTACCAAGCTCAA
Source organism: Rhipicephalus microplus (assembly GCF_043290135.1). Lineage (NCBI taxonomy): Eukaryota > Metazoa > Arthropoda > Arachnida > Ixodida > Ixodidae > Rhipicephalus > Rhipicephalus microplus. The sequence continues at coordinate 285,579,916 of NC_134701.1, forward strand.
CGAAAGGATACGAATCACATTTGTTCCCAGAACTTGTTTTTTTTTTGCATATATAGCTGCGACCTAGCCCATTACAGGCATGCACACAGGCGAACAGAAAGGCAAATACCATGAAAATTGCGTCATCTCGTGAACCAGGTCAGCACAAATACATGCCATGGCGTTCGATTGAAAAAAAAAAAACGACGGAAGAACCAAACGCGATGCTTGTTTCGCCTCCAAACAAGCAACCATGGAGAAACGCCCCGCATTTGGGTGGCCACTAAAACCAGCGAGCAACGAACGCTTTACAGAAGCAACACTGCGCATCGCTGTGGCGGCAGGCATCACGTGCCCCTCGTTAGCTGTAAAATGGCAGGAATATGCTTGTGGCCCTTTGTTTTTATAGTTATTTTAAAACGTATGGTCTTTTTTTGATTTAATGCATGCCTTCGCGAACAACTTCATTATTACCCTCGTTAGCAGGCGAGCAGCGAGTTTCTGCTTTGAAGCTCGTTCTTGATTTGACCAAGAAAGACAGCCTGAGCATCTATGAAACGCGAAGGCTGACTTGGGCGTTTTCAAGTCCGCTGCTTGCTTCACGCCGACTTGCTCAAGTTAAGTTGAAGTCGCGAGCCAAGTAACAACTCTGTATTCGGGGGTAAGAAGTCTCTGGGCATAACGCGGCCGCGCTGCAAGCACAGGATCGGTTTCATTTAAGAAAGGTGAGAAAGGCCCTTCTCTTCTGTGAGGCAGTTCAGTTTAGGATGATCGTGGGGTTTCCTGCGGCTAATAAGGATGATAATAATACGGTAAATATATTGAAACCGTATGCATATGACGTACAGGAGGGCACGAAACGAAAGTAAAAAGTGAGTATTTGCTATTATTTGCTTGACTTTGAACTAATGGCGAAATGAACCTATTGTCACAGGCAACATGCAAAACTTGCATAGAGCATTGTACAAAAGAGAAGCTTCATGACTTAAAAAAAAACATTATTGCAATACGCTCAGCGTAGGATATGCGTTCCAGTGGTCGTGCGATCCGCCTTCCACAGGGCCGTTCCAGGCACTGACGAACACGAGAAAGCGAGACACCGTAGCGATGTCATTGGACAACGGCGTTGTAAAAAATGCTTGAGTGAAAAAGTGCGTACTGAGTGCCACGGAAAGATTTTTCTTTCGTAATTTTGTGCTTGTTTTACTTAAAACATCGGTATTGTTCTTCCTTTCTTCAGTATTTCATCTCATGTTTATGTGCCCTCATTTTCAAAGTGAGTATACAGATTTCCACGAGCGCTTCGTACCTAAGCCAGCCTTATGGATTAGTTAAAATATGCTACGTTTCTTAGGTAGTTTTCGCATCACGGATTCTGTAGTGACAAGGGTGGAAGTTGTGCTGTCAGAGTTGGTGCCAGACATAACTGGATGTTTAATATTTCAGGAGAGTTAGCTATAAAGCAGAGCGCGTTTAACTGTACTATCTTTCTTCAGAATCAGAGAAACAGGAAGTTGATTGTGAGACAAGCACGATAGTGTTTTTACCATGGCGAGCGAGAAAAGCTCACGTTCATTGGGGGCAGAAAACTTGAGGCAGAAGTAAGCAAGGCAATGCAATCTTATTTCTATCAGTCGTGGGAAGGGCGCCACTCCAGCTAGTTTCCTCGTCAGTCATGGCGTGCGCTCGTATGCAATCGCTGAGAGTAATTTATAATAGTTACAACACGCCTCGAAGACATGACGCGTTATCTGATGCATGCACAAGTACAAAGTAAAAACACTAACAACTAGGGATTCACAAAAACACACAACGTTTTGTAATTATGCTTATACATACGTGTATACCACTTTACTATAGAATGTTAGCAGGAGCGAACATTACAAAATGAAATGATAGAAAAAGCAGGTGGCTGGTATGTTTATGGTGAGTGGTTCTTGACAGAAGCAACAAATTCAAGTGCCATGCGCATGATAAATATCAGGTGTTTTAGAAAGAAACAGCAAAACAGAAATGGTAAGCAAGCAAGGCAATGTGATCTGAGACAAAATCAAGCGACCAAATTTGCAGACGTATGACTTCACAGGCTGAAAATGCCTGGCATGCATGGTAATGTTGCTGGAAAAAAATTAGGGAGAGTAGTCGGGTTTATGATTAAATTATAATTACTCGTGTTAATTGGAAAATGATCAAGTATTTCATGAGTAGTCTGACCGTATGGTATACGTGTGATGTCCTACCAAATAGTCCCTCAAAATAGAAGCACGTGGTCAGCACACCTCGTTACACAATCATAGGCTACAAAATAACTACAATAAAAATAAAGTTAAATTTCAACCATATAGAGTGCCGCAGCTTTTCCGTAGATTACTGCTAATCGGCACATCATCGTGCACATAATTAAAATGATAATTTCTTGTTTGTGGTGCGGCCTTTTTTCAGTGCGAAACCATTCTGAGTGAACCATGCACACTTATATTGTTTCTGTATATCTAACGATCTATCCGCTAACGTCTGAGCACTGTCGCAGTCGTCCCCTTAACTTGGTATGTACCAAAATTGGCATAAGAGAACGTGACTCTAGGAGAATTACGATTTTCAGGTTATAACATGAAAAATGTTCCTTGCTTGCCACGTACGTCAAGCCTTTTTCACCATGTCACATGTAGCACATGCCTGCATGCCATCGACCACGGTAAGCAGGTACGTGCGACATACAATTCAAAGTCTATATATCTAACCAAAAACAGTGAAAATGCACGTTAATCTTACCGGGACAGCATTCATTATTATAGCAGAAAATTCTTTGCCGGCGTCGGAACAGGTTACGAGGAGGGAAAAAATCCCAAGGAGCAAATGAAAAAAAAATCACGGCTCAAACTGGAGTCTCTCTGAAGCATTCCGCATATGATTCCAGTACTCTCATCTATATATGCATTTCCCATCTCTGTGTGCGGGTGTGTTGGTAACGTATATTATAAATGTGCACTCCGTAATACAAAATATATAAGAAAGAGGCAGCGATAGAAAGCTCTCTGTTGAAATATATCTATTTCTGATGGCGTGCGTAGCCTCTAGCAGGCCGCTCACAGCAGGACAGTATTTGCTGGATCGAATGCACCCAGGAAATGGGCTGTCTGAAATAAAAGAAGCAATGAAATACACGGAGAAGATTGTATTGTTCATGATCACATTTAGGGGACACTAAAGAGAAACGATGATTTGGTTCAACGTGATAGACTGCAGATTGAGAACTCTATTACCCTAAGTTTTATTGGAATCAGTTCACTATTAGTGAAGAAAATCAAGATTGAAGTTTAATTTTAAAAATCTCATAATGTTGTTTTTGTATTTTTGCGACGCTGGCTCACTGAACTTTTCTGAAACATGGTGTGCTAAGTCTATGGCGCCGACAGATGAGAATGTTCTTCAAGTTTATTTATTATGAGTTACGTAAGATCCAGTCGACGCATTCAAAATTTATGACGTTATGGTGTTTCTTGCGGATGTGTCGAGGTGGCGTCCCCATATTCTTTTTGCGCGTTGTCCCACGTATCAATTGAAATGCAGCCGTAAGAGTAATGTTTTGGTGATTGTAGAATTGTACTTTCTTCACTGTTTAGTGTCCCTTTAAAGGCCCCCTAAACCACTTTCGATCATTTTTAATGAGTGAACTGCCCGCATGCATTGAGTTCACTGCACCGTCAAAGTGAACAAAGCCAAACGCGGCGGTGCTACGAGCTGTGGATGCCCCGAAAATTTTAAGAAGCAATATTTGCTCCTCTCAGGGTCTTTCTGCAATCTTCAGCCCCTAATTGTTCACCCTGATGTCAGCATATATCGCCTGCTCGCCATCCGATCCCTGTTTGTCTCCTCTTCCTCCTTGTACGGTGAAGAGCAGCCAGGAGAAGACAAGAGCGAAGGGAAGAGCCGAACGACCGAGAGCTTCTTTTGGATCATCAAACGTGAGTAACTGTGATGTTATGGCACCGTATCGAAAAAAAAACTAACACGGCTACATGTTCGTTGTAGAATCATGCGCAACTGAACAACAGAACTGAATTTTGGCCTCTAGGTAGTTTAGGAACCATAGAACACCTGTTTCGACAACATGCACAAAAATAATGAATCTGTAAAAATTCAGTATAAATATATTGATCCACATAATAGAGGTTGGCACACTGATTTACGACTGAAAGATAATTGCACTCCCACCAACCCGTGAAATACAATTTCAGTCAACCCAGACGAATCCATTCGGCAGAACAAAATCTAGGCAAGTATGTCGAAAGATGTAACTTTACTTTCATCACTTGCATTATCATTGTTTCCGTTCCTTGCACGATGAATCTGACCTGTCTTACTGTGGAACAAAGATGAAACGCACGTAAATAGTGAAGACGCATCCATCAATAGTCTAGTACATTTGTTCCGCCGTTGGCGTCATAAATTCGCATTGGGACGAGCTCAATGTCACTGTGAAGCGAGTTATCCACACAATGCCATCTCAAGTTTATCAAGATCCCTCGAGGCTTTGTTGGTTGAGAATAGCACGTACAGTTACGATTAAAATTTTTGAGAGCATAGTAGCCATGAACGGTTTTGTTTGTTTGCGTAGTTTGTGCATGATTGGTCAAGTGAGGTTGTAATTCAAGCAGTGTAGCCTGCTTGCTTCAGTTCGACAAATGCACTCTATTTAAGAAATGGAACATTAGGGGTGTGTGCCTTCAAAATTTTAAAGTTTTTTATTGATGTTATATTGAAACTTCTGTTGTTCGTCCCCGTAACCACCACCGTGTTCACAAGAAGATGAACTTGTCACTTCAAGTCGCCTCAGTAAGTCTTATGCGAATAAGCCTCAGTCGTTTACTGTATTTCGCTTCGTCTCTTGATTCGTGTCCAGAAATATTTTCTGTATGGACCCAGAAGTGGCCCATGCGGCAACAGCGTGTTAGCTTAAGACGCTGTCTAGCCTCTAGAAACGCGCGCACCTGACCTCGGCCTGATCGATAGTTATCCAAGGAAAGCCGCATCGACAACGCAGGGCCGATTCACTTCTACCCTTGTCAAGTTTGCTTGTTGTTATAGCGGATGCGGCTAGCCTAAATATTGATTACCCCTCGAGATCGTTTGCATTGGGTTAATCCGAAGAACGCTATAAAAAGCCAGCTACACTGGTGGTCTACGTATTCGTCTTGTGGCGACGTGAAAAAGAAGTGGCGATGCGCACAGAGCATGCATGCTCCGGGGCTGCGCCGCTCACTACTTGCACGTGCTGCATTTTACAGCAGCGGCTCGAAAAGGACCCCGAAAATAGGCGCGTATTGCTGTATTATGCATAATGCTGACTCTTCAGAAAACGTTACGTGTCTTTGTACAAATTTAGCGTTAAATAGAAACGTCCGGGATTTTCGCAGATGGCGGCTACGGGATTTCGAAGACGTCTGATAATGGAGCATCTGGTGAGATTCCATGTTTAGCTTTTAATTCTGTGAAATTATATTATGCTAAAGGTATTATGTAGCCGTGGCATTTTTCGTTAAGCTGTGTGGGATACCTGGCAGGAAAGAAAAAATATATAACAGACAATAAAAGTCTGTGCAGCTATAAACAGTAGTAACATGTGGCCTAGCATTGTTTTCTTAACGATAAACACAAACAAGGAGCGGGCTTTATACTGAACAGTGATCGTTGTTTTAGTTATTTGTTTGAAACCTTGTTGCATAGACCTTCTTTTTTTATTTTTGCTCACATAAGAAAATGTAGCACCCAGATGATGCATGTAAACCAACAAAATAGTTATTCACATCAATTCGCACGTATTGGGAATACACAATAATTTGTGTTTGTGGCCGTAAAATTAAGAGTTATGAATAAATGAAAACAAGTGCACTTAATTTGATTGCAGAAGATTAACATCCTAAAACGACAATATGATTACTAGAGACACCACAAGTGGAAGTTTCGGAAATTTCGACCACCTGAGGTTCTATAACATGCATGTACAAGTACTCAAACCTTGTGCATTTTCACCTCCATCAAAAATGCGACTTGTGTTGTCGGAATCGACAAAATGTATTCAAAGAGAGCAATGCACCAGCTCTGTAACGTTGCAATAGGAGATATGCCGAGCAAATAAATTCACAGTAAACTGAGAAAATTATTAGAATGTAATTACACACTGAGAGTCGAAGTGGCTATTAAAGAACAAAAATAAACTGGTGTAGAAACATTGACGTATGAAAACTTTCTTATTAAAACCAGCAATCCTAGAATCTCTCTTATGATGAAACAACAACTGCAGACCTCAAAGTAGAAATACTTAGGAGATATTATCTAAGTTTAGAAAAGAATAGATAGGTTTAAGAAAAAATTAGAACCTTGTCTGCTAAATATGGCACTAGAGAAGCCCAAAAAAAAGCAATCACAAATTATGAACTATTGCATCTGTTCAGTTATCTTTTGTTATTCATATCACGCGAAACCTATATTGTATTGTTAATCAAAGATTGTTACCTATATTTTAAACCTTTTTGTTAAATATACGTGTTAAACCTATAATATCAAATCTATTGAACAATGTCACCCAAACCCACTGCTAAGCATTTCGCTTCAGCTATATACTCCCATAATCCAAAAACACTGCAATGAAGATAGATTTTCACCCCAATTTCAAATATATTGAGAATAATCCAAGTTTTTGCTGCACAGATGGTTCTGATGTTATCACGTGACATCTTGTGATAAGTATTTGTGCAATGACGCTGACTCATCTTTGATACGGCACAAAAAATACAGTTGCAGATGTTTTTTAAAGTAGCGTAGTCCAGCGGACATGAATTTCACAAAGGAATTGCAGGTTAGTACGATTGAAAAAAAATTAAACCTCTGGAGTTGTCTCAATGCCGCATCGCGAGAGAATTCCCCCTGCCCATGATATGTTGATATACCGTGCTCCAAAGTTCTGTTATTCTTTTATCTACTTGCTATCTATCCTCTGTCATACTTTGTGCCTAATAACCGCAGAGTGCTACAAAATGACGACAGATGGCAGGAAAGACAAATGAAGCGAATCGTTACAAAAGTTCCATGTCCCCGGAATTTCTTTTCTCAACAACGCTTTCCATTGTCAGCAAGTTCAGAAAAGTATATATGTTGAGTTATCACTATGGAAGGGTCCAAAGGAGAGAAGCTCATTCATTTCTTTCTGACAACGCTAGACACGGCTCCTCCCACCAGAGTGCAGATAAGGATCGCTAATTTGTGGCTGGTCGATGCATTGTTGATGACAGCCATTCCAGTGGTTTCGACTCATCAATTCTGGCTTCATCGTGTGATAGTTTAGGTCTCTTTGCAACGTGATCAAAGCATTAACGTTTGACGAGGTTCACTTTTTGATGTAATAGGTTGCAAGAGTTTACAGCGACTTATAGAACACAGCTGCTTTCATGCAAGTAGATGTTCTCGTTTTCACTTATTCATTCTAGTACTCTGCGTACTTAAATTTTTCTTAAGCCATTACGATCACAATAGTGAGCAAGTACTTCCTGTCACGCCCTCTTTACGGGAGCTCTTTGATTCCCACTGCGTAAAGTTTTAAAGGAAGACAGACATGCACGAGAAACTGTACATAATGACACCATGTACCACCCAAGATTGCCGCTTTGTGACGCTGTGTGAGGGCTCCCCCATATTTCACTCCCGCGCAGAGACAGAGAGGTGAAGTATGATAAAAAGCAGGAAGTTTAACCAGAAAGCAAGTGTTTGGTTTTCAAACCTGCACTGAGAAATGGGGAAGAGAGATAGAAAAGTAAACAAAATGAAATGAGACAGTAGCATTCTGGCAGAGTTGCATAACGGCTATGTTAAACTGGTGAACATTCCCGCTTTTCCTCTCTCCTAATTCCTTGCTTCACCAAGTAAAACATGACCATAAATTTAACTGGCATGGCTTAATGACATGGCCTCCTTGGCCACCCTTAGCTTGACTTCGGCTTCTTTCCAATTCCGTCCAATGGTAACCGTGGTCTACCTCATAATTATAATTTACTATTTTCACCTAGCTAAAGTAATAACGTATGCAGCCGGTAGACTGCTATTGAATCAGTCATGGCAGCTTGCCATCACTGAACGCTTCCGAAAGACCACGAGAAAAATTGTTAAAAATATATTGAACTGTCATATGACTAAAAGGCTCACCCAGCGAAGATATAAACTGTCCGATGGAATAAATGAAAGAAATAGAATTTTAGTCAAATATGAGCAGGTCACAACAGAATAGTCTTAGCCGGAAGAAACAACAGACTTCGTTTCACCAAACATTTGTGCAGCCTTATTGTTGGGAGACGGATCAAGACCATAGTTTTTGACATTGAATCCAAAAAGAAAGCATGAAAGACGGCTTTGTAAACGTATGGGAAGTGACTTCAGAATAGTCTAGTAGAGACTCGAGCGCAAAAAGATGAGACACGAGAAGACAAGACGAGGAAGCGAGCGCTGACAACCTACGGGTTTTATTCGGAGATAACATGAAAAAATATATCTCAATTCTTGTCTTCTTGTTTCTCTTCCTATTAATGCTGAACTCACTCTGTTGCGAACAATGAGCCAACTCGCCTAGCAAAACATTTTTGAAGTGACTCTAGACGTGTTTTGTGTATATTTTCTGGCCCACGACTGATGGAATCAAGTTGTTGAAGTAGTTTAATGTTCAATACATTTCGTTTAGACTTCTCTATAAGCAAAACAAAAGTACTGCTAAAATCATGGGCATTTAAACGAAAGGAGCTTAAGGGTCTTGTTAAACAACGATCACTGCGGGAGCATGATGTAAAACAGAAATGCGGCGAGGCTTGAGAAGTGCTGACAGCGTAAATACCCAGCCCGAGTATCGTAGTAAGGTCTCTCGGTCTTGTAGCACGGACAAAAGAGACCTCTAAAACACACAAAGAACGCATGTTTGCTGTGCCTAACTTAATTATAAGGCGTGGGTGCTTCATTACTACATACTCTGTAAATACCCCAAACGCTCTAGAGTGTGGAAGTTCACTACTAAAACTGCAGTTTACTGCAGATTTTAGACAAAGTAAGTAACAATGCAACATCAAATTATAACTTGAATTCGTACGGGCGTATACTAAAACAAAACAAAAAAAAAACTCGCGGAGTTATCTATGCACTCATACAACGCTACTGGAAGTCAAAAGCCATTTCGTTCTTCTCAGTCAATATATTGATCCTTCCCTGGGCTTTTCCGGAAGCACTTTACGCCTATTGTGGTTATGGGCTGCCTCTGTGATCGGCCTTTCTTTGATAAAGCTATTAAGTGTTTTATCATCATGACAACCGCACCACGATGCTATAATGACGTCATACGATAACTTCGTCATGTGATGACTGATGACGCGTTCGAATAACGCGTTCGATGCTCGAAAGTCGCAGGCTCGCTTCCTGCTCACGGCAAGCTATCTTTTCACCCACTTTTCTTTCTTCGCTTTTACGTTAGAATTAGTCTAATAGCTTTCCTTTACATTCTTTGGCAGTATTGTCTGTAAGATCGCATTAATATTGCGTCAAAACATGGAAAAACGAGCCCTTAAGTATACACTTCTTTCGCTTATTCATTAACGAGGGTCTCGTACTGGCAGACTTGGTGCCGTTAGGTTGTATACGAGGGATTGCTAGTCAGCTGCCAGCTCATAATGAGTTCACGTGCTACGTGACGCCAAACAGGCTCATAAAGAGTGTGCCACACTCGCCGCCATGGCAACAGGTGGTGCTGACTGACACTCCCACGTTTAAATCCACATATGAACCCAATAAAGTGGCTGGGGGGATAGCCACCGTGGTAGCTCAGTGGTAGAAAATCGAACGCGTTATTCGAAGGTCGCAGGTTCGGTTCCTGCTCACGGCAAGCTATCTTTTCACCCACTTTTGTTGCTTCGCATTTACGTTACAATTGGTCTAATAACTTACCCTTTACATTCCTTGGCATAATTTCTGTTAGATCTCATATATATATACTTGTTGTGTATATTTAAGTATGCTGTTTTTCTCGGTAGAACTATGCTATTATGAAAATGTTATGCACTTAGAGACTTTTCACGTGATGACAAGTTAACAATGTTTGGCGGAAAGCACAAACAGCACATAAGCTATTTAAGCAAGCTTCCCACTTGTTGTTGTTTTCTCGTTTAATAGAGAAAAATAGAATCTGCCCTAATTATCTTTTATGTCACAGGAATCTGGTGTCAAACTAGTGGTAAATGGAATAACAAGGCTTTGTACAGAAAGAGCCTTGTAAACAAACTCGCTTCTTTCAAAGTTGAAAGTTAGGTACTTCATATCTTAGAAGTAAATAAGGGGCGATGCTGTGCAGCCGCTGCACTAAAATAAGTATGTGAACATTCACACTAAGTGCCAGCTACGGAGCAAGAAATATACAACATAGATATCTTTGTTGGATGATAGAAGGAAATTTGTAGGCGGCGAACCAAGAAAAAGTCGAAACTTCATGCAGGTTTAACCAGTGACTGGAAGCTGAGAGTGGGAGCCATGTACTGGACGTCTTGCCTTGTAGGGCTGAGAGACGTATCAATCAACGTCAAACTTTCAACTCGCAATGCACGAAACCGGAAGATGATAAAAAAATTTTCTTCTCATTGCCATCACGGCTACATCCTCCTACTAATTAGAAACGTCCACATGACCTCCTAGTTGCACTAATTCCATGCAGTTCGCTGTGAGCTACACATCTGCCTAGATTAAGACAAAGGGTTGAAGATGGAGAGAAATAAAGAAAGTTAGGGTGATTAAGCAGGTTGTACTCTGTTTGCAACTCTTCATGAGGCAGGAGAAAAGGGGAAAAAGAATGGAGAAACCAATGAGGAAAGGGAGAATAAGTAATATATACACACACACATATCAGCGTTCACTGCGCTCATCCGGACCGTCACAACCCAGAAATATTTTAAAACGGTTACTCCATAGTTGTCTTAGAACGATATCAACATTTACGCAGGGCGATGCACCTGCTTCATCTGATGAATAAATCTGCCAATCTCACCCATCATTCAGGTCGTAGATATATGTATGGTGCGAGGAATAAGTACGAGGGATCAGGTCAATTCCGCGAGCTCTCGCATAGTTAGGTTAATGTTTGGTCAAACTTTGTTAGCATGACACCCACTCATTTAAGAGCATACATCTTCAATGAAAAAATAAGGATTTCATCTATGCCGACGGTTCTGCTTGCTTTCGGCTGTTAGCTTTTCTTGTTCATTGTTGCACGCCTTTAAACTGACCCCAAGCCTGGACAGCTCAGTAACGTAATTCTGCAGCTGGCACTTACAAAGAATAAATTACAAACGCCTAAATGTGAGACTGATTCCTCAAAACAGTTTTCAAAAGCCCTTTTATACCGACGTGTCGTTTATTGAGCCCACAAATGTATTTCTGAAGTTATAGACTGACTATTCACTCCGCTATTCTCATCATCTTACGTGCAGCTATCAAAATATAATCACACACTTTCTAGTAATTGGTGCTATTTGAGATAAAGCTTTCTTGTCACCGATTTATAATGAAATCTTGTATGACTGATTTCACCCCATGTCCACAAGCCTGTCGCACATACGTCCTCCAATGTCCACCCTTCAACTTCAACTCATACATATGTATAAGGTGGTGAATCGAAAGCATGCCTGGTTTCCCTGCGTGTAATTTCTTTTCATTTCTTCGTTCTACAGCGAAATCCGTCTATGGCTAGTAGAAACGAAAAACCTTCCCGCAACGGTGTCAAAAGAGGCCTCCAATGACTGCGGCATGAGTTACACCGTTCGAAACGTCGTATACTCATATTCCATGCTCACGTGCTGCGTCATTGGCTGCGTTGTGTGTTCACTTGCGATGTCAAACGCCACTGACTTAGCTCCCGATGTCAAACACCCGCAATAACGCGTCGTTGCGGTGTCAATGTGATGAATGCGGGAGCCCGGTTAATAGGGTGAACGCCCGCTGTCGGTGGGAGTTTCTCAAGTGGCACTTTGATTTTGGCTGCGACGTCAGTGACCACCTGTGGTTCGAGAACAACCACTGTGATTAACGCATTGCGAAACGCATTCAACCGCTCATTACACTCTTACATCACAATGATCATGCGAGGCACAATGTGCGGCTTGTGAAATAAACACTGCAGTAAACCCAAGCCAAACGCGTGTCTAAACTCCTTAAGAGGCGCGAACATGTAACCAACAACTGTGAAAGGCTTCAGTGAAGCGTTGAACCCACTGCTTAACACCGGGGCAGAACGATTCAACTTTTTCTGGTTAACCATTGTACAGAGTGCTTGGGTGATGATTTTTCGTTGTTGAAGGTTACGTTATTTTTGTTGAAGGTCGCGTTCGCATAAGGTAGATGAGGCTTTTGGAATAAACCTCTGCAGCTACACACGGGACATGGTTACACACGTGTCACCCACCACCTCAGATAGAACTGTTCTAGCCTGCTGCTCTACGCAAAAAGCCGAGTTCTGCTCATTTTAGTGGAACGTAATTCTGATGCTCAAATGTGCATAAACGCCATGCTTACTGGGCAGATGAATATGCTTTCCTTTACCATCTCTGCACCAAAAGGAAAATAACATCATCATACTCTTATATGAAGCTGGCATAACAGTGTGACTAGAAAATGTGGGCGTTTTGCTTGGGCGCCACTCAATCAGCTACGCGCTAGCGTTTTCAATGCGAGTAGCCGAGAACTAATATTAGTCGCGTTAGTCTCTGGGGCAGGCCCGTAGACAGGTGAGGGGGGAGGCCCAAGGAGTCTGGGTGTCTCTACCGAAATGCGGGGGAGGGGTGGTAATTAGAACAAACGTTTGACGACTTGGAGTATGATGCACTCTAAATGGAGACCAATACGCTTGGGAGAGCAGTACGCTTTCCCAGCTTTATTCAGTGTTTATGAAGATGAGTGTTTTTCAAGGCCTTCAAAATGTGCACCCCTCGCCCCGCCCCCTCCGAAAAAAATTCTTGGCTATGGGCCTGGCCCTGAGGCTTGACGGCTTGAGAAGAGGAAAAATTTGTTCTTTAGCCATATCTTCAACGGGTAACGAGGGCTTTGGTGGCACCTTTTCAATAAGCACGTAGCCTTTTTTACGGCAGTGCAGTTCATTTACTCTCACAGTACCTCTACTTACTTCTGCGTAAAAAAATCACATAGCCTTCTGCCAATGTGATTGTTCAGAAATCATTGTGTATCCTGTATTTACCACTGCTTTGACGTAGCAATTATTTAAGTAGAAGGAAGAGAAGTATTTTATTTTGGTCTACTCTCAAGCTACAAATTCGCTGGCATTTAGAATAAAGTTATTACCGCCCCCATGAAGAAGTCTTCTCAACTTATTCTTGGTTGATGCCCCCTGGTAGGGCTCCACTGGTTGCCATTGCTCACAGGACTTGGCCTAAGTCGCTAGATGGCTTCATTATTTCAGTTGCACAGCAGCAGTGACATCTTAGAATGTTGAAAATACATTTCTAAGCCCAAAAGTAGCATATTTGTTAGCACATAACGAAGAAAATGCCAAATACTGCGTCTGTATCAGCGCCAGCAGCTAGTTGGAAACATTGATGCGTCGGTAAAGACGAAATAAATCTTATCAATGCGGCAGTTCACGTATGTATTGACCTCAAGCTTTCAGCAGGAAGTGTGGTTTAGCCGCTTATAGCAACATCGGAACGTTTGATTGCTGCAAATTTTAGGTCGTCCACATCTCCAGCTTACCTGAACTCTGTATCTGACATCCAATTATTTTCTTCAACCAGCCCATTCACCCAGTTTTAAAACTTTCGCAATATTTTCATATTGTCCCAAATGTAGCTATTAGGAGCAGCTGGAGTCGTCGCAGCTGAATGTTACGAAGGCATAGCTGAAATTTTTAGAAGAAACAGACTTGCACAAGCGAGGGTCTCGTACTGATCAACAGCAAACTAATCATATTTATTGGGATTGACGAGTGGTGTCACATACACAACCAATGTGACTAACTGTGACGTTGTGCATGTTTTCTCTATCTCTCTCTCTCATCTTTCTCACAAACATAAGTGTTTCTCACAAACATAAGTATCATCTTTCTGCACAAACATAAGTGTTGAGCTCCTCACACATTTTCTCATTGTAGGATAGCATACCAATTAATGTAAGCTTGTTAACATTCCTGACATTCTCGTTTCCACTCTTTCATTTGTTTTTTTACCATGTGGGATAAGACTTCATTTTATGCTTCCACAGATCAAAGCGACACAAAAAACTGCAATCGCGTACGACGGCAGCGATATGTAATGTTCTTATAGCACGTGTCGGTGAGAGGCAGCCGAGTATGGCCGTAAGAAAGAAAGAAAGAAAGAAAGAAAGAAAGAAAGAAAGAAAGAAAGAAAGAAAGAAAGAAAGAAAGAAAGAAAGAAAGAAAGAAAGAAAGAAAGAAAGAAAGAAAGAAAGAAAGAAAGAAAGAAAGAAAGAAAGAAAGAAAGAAAGAAAGAATGAAAGGAAGAGAGAAAGCTAGAACGAAAGAAAGAAAGAAAGAAAGAAAGAAGGAAAGAAGGAAATTAAGAAGAAAGAAGGAAAGAAAGAAAGAAACTCTTTATCTACGGGCAGCTGGCACCTTTATTGTCTGCAAAGCATAAGGAATAATCTATGCCAGACAGGTTGACAGAGACAACAGAGTTTACCACAATGTCGTAAGCCCCCCAGTTTAAGAGAGATAACAGAGCTTCCCATTCTTTGAGCAAAAAATATGGTGCTAGCAACTACGTCGTTATCAAAGGACATTCGATCATAAAGGCTGTTTGTTATTAACCGCTCATTAGTAATGAAATAGCCGACTGACTATTCGCTGAAAATACTTCAGTAAAGATCACAAGTAACTGTAAGCAGTGGCGAATGTATGAAGTTTGGAGTTTTTTTTTTAAGTTTTGGTGCTCGCACACAACTGTCCTTTGTTTTCTCGAAGACAAGCGTCAATATGCGATATGAGCGCTAACTATACTAAGATATAACATTCACACCAGTTGTTATATAGTATTATATAGTATAGCAAGCGTTATATAGTAGTAGCAATACATCGCTTTTGCAGAGGCCAGACTACGATGGCATCAGGCACAAAAAATAAAGTTAACATTCAGTTCAACTGGAGTAACAGTATCGCAGTTCTCGAAGACAGTTACTTTTCAGCCCCTATGAAGTGCATCACGTCATAATAGAGAACACTGTAATACGTCATAATAGGAATATGTGTATGTAAATATCCTGTAAGTTTTGATATGTCGCTAAGACCAGACGGGTGGCGAGCAAAAACATTCAAGTACGAATAAACATTTGCTGATCCAACGTAACTCCAATTGACGCGTGCGTGGCAACCTTGACGAAACAGGAAACGGAAAAAAAAGGAAAACGTGACTGCTTATATGTAACTTACACTTGCCTCTCATCGTCATAATTATGGGAAAGCACGATGTATTATGCATGCTGCTAACAGCATATCAGAGCTGCATTCTCAAGTAGGTTAGTAAGTAGAGCGGCCCTTTTTGCTAGTCTGGTGTTTTCATTTGGTCCAGTCCGCTTTAGCCAGATAGCAGCTCAGAAAAAAAAAGGCATGGTTGATAAACACGAAGATCCCAGAAATAGCGTCGAACGAGGCATAAACATGTGATTTAGGTTCAGTATGTGGTATTGCTTTTTTTAAGACACGCCTTGTCCGATCTACCTGAAAAACAGCCATCGTCCAACGTACCAGTTCAGTTTCATGTCCATGCTTGACGAAATTGTAGCACTATGCGTCGAGTGCACCAATTTTTTGCTATGCATTCGTACATTTAGAGGTCGACCGTTGGTTAAACAAGCTATCGACACCTGTTTTAGCCGCTCTATTTCATGTTCGCTTATCTGACTTGCAGGTGAGGCAGACTAATAAGACTTAACCACTACGACGAACAGCAGTCATTCCTTCGTAATTAAGCGATTTACATTTTGCACATGCATCAGGGGAGTCTAATAAAGTAAATTTGTTGTGCAAGGCTCTTTCGTGCATTGAAATGCGTTTTTTAACCATGCAATGTAATTTACAAATAGGAACCATTCCACGTTTTGTAGCTATACTATATTTTATGGCTATACTGAGGGAGAGAGATCACTGCGCAGCCCTCCTGTACAAGCAGCGCTTGTGTCTCAAGCCTAGCTAGTAGTTACTACAATGCTAGTAGTTCCAATTCTAAGATATTTCCAACAACACCAAGTCGGAGGTTCTAAGGCGAAAAGATAATGCATACATACAGACAAGACCCAAAGACTTGTTTGAGCAGTCGGTATTTTACAAGGTCACCTAGATCGATGCACAAGCACGTGTAAAATTGAAACTCATGGAATATAGTTGCCATATTGCTACCTTTTTAGTGAACGAAATGAATGTGCAAATGTACACTGGTTGCTTAAGCCTTGTGTACGTTTATGTTATGACTACAAATGTCTATGCGAAAAAATAGTATACAAAAGAAGACAAAAAATAATAGTGAATTTTTTTAGTGGTTCTCATATGTTTAAATGCATAGTTCACATTTGTTTTTGAATTTATATTTGGGAAGCTCGAAGCCGAGGCAAGCCAGAGTTTCTTCACTATTGCTAGTATCCGCTAGTTATGAAATTATCCTCCGCAGTGTCCTAGAGAAAAGGCAGCTGGCGTGGGTTGACTTAGGTGCACTCGAAGTGTGCGTTTCAGGTACTTCATATAGCAAGCATTATTGGAGTAGCGGAGGGGAAATTTTTCAACCATGCATTTGTACGTGTGCATGCACACACACGAACACACACACACAATAACACACACAATAACATACCCAAAAAGTTGGCGACAAAACCCCCTCTCTCTGCCACTCTTCGGGGCAAAAATATTTTTTGAAGCTCTACTGATTACTGTCGCAAAAACTTTTAACCGTGGACCGTGTCGATTGTGGTGTTGTATAGCTACATCATTCATTTAATTTCTTATGCAGTTATTTTGAGGGTAACTGGCTAAACAAAAGCGCGGTATTTCCATTCAGTCATCTAACGTTTCCCAAAACTTGTGTTACGTACAGCCGCTCTATAAAATGCGAAGTATTTCTTAGCGAACTTTGGCTACTTTGAGCATATCTATCCATCTATCTAGCCGCTTACGTTTGGGTGCTCTCGTGGTCACCCCCTTAACTTGGCGTGAGCCAAAATTAACATGGGAGGGTAAGATAGTTTGCTGAATATGACGCGCTGGTCAAGACATGATTATCGTCACAATCCCGTCGCGTACGTCGTCAAACACTTCCCGCCAGACAGTGGCACATACTCACGCATATGTGCCACTGGTGAGCGGGTATGTGCCACTGGTGATAGACCCTTAGTATCAATCCAGGAATGATGAGAACACACATGGGCAATTTTAACGCGTGAGTGTTATGCAATACCCGACAACGGGAGCGTCGACCAAACGAAGGCATAGAATAAATGTCAGTGTTAAGAAAAACCTGACATAGGCAGCGTTGTCCACCCGATGAATGCAAATAATAAATTTCAGGGTCCCAGCAGGAATCGAGCCCAAGCATTCTGCGTGGCAGTCAAGCATTCTACCACAGAGCTACGCCAGGTCTCGCAACTACTTTTCAAATATACGCTAATATTCGTGAAACGTCAATAGGGGTTGCAGTGCTGCCCACCTAATTTTATAAACAATACATATGTACTCATTTCATACAGCCGCCACGTCGGGTTAACGTCCTTTGAGGTGAGGTGCCATGCGCTGAAGTTGATTTACATAGCAGTGTCCAGGGCCAGTATATCTTCGCGAGCATCAGCGCTTCATATCAGCTTCTGGTGTTGCCAAAACACTCTTCCAGCTGGCATTGTTGCGCAAGTGCAAACATTTTAATTATAAAAACATCTGCAACTCTTCAACATATGTTTGTGCGTGCAACATTTGTACATATATTAGTGTCATTTCGTGACCTGTCGCTCAATCATAAATTGCAAGACTGTCACCTTCCCTCCGCGTGCTTCGCATAAAGTTGATTCCCAGGTACGTGGAATCTGCCAAATTTTATTGTCACTGACTTGCGCACAATTCAAGAAGAAGCCATTTGCATAGATTACAAGAGTGGAACTGTTGGAAAGGTGACGAGAATCCTGAATGAAACACAGTGTTTGCATACTTCTTTCCTCCCCCTTCTTTTTTCTTTATCTATCTATCTATCTATCTATCTATCTATCTATCTATCTATCTATCTATCTATCTATCTATCTATCTATCTATCTATCTATCTATCTATCTATCTATCTATCTATCTATTTATCTATTTATCTATTTATCTATTTACCTATCTATCTATCTATCTATCTATCTATTTATCTATTTATCTATCTATCTATCTATCTATCTATATGTCTATCTATCTATCTATCTATCTATCTATCTATCTATCTATCTATCTATCTATCTATCTATCTATCTATCTATCTATCTATCTATCTATCTATCTATCTATCTATCTATCTATCTATCTATCTATACATTCACGCAACGTTTAGTTCCCGACAGGTTTTGCGAATTAAGTGCACCTGAGGGGAGTGGTATTGCTTGCTCAATTTCTGTGGATCATAGCCGTTGAGGCAGTGTGATGCTTTGTAGGAAAATGTTTATTCATATTTATATGAAGAGAGATTTTACACTAACCTCGTTTTTAAACAGCTCTGCTGCCAAAGAACTCATTGGTAGGATCCTGACAAGTACGTCGCCGATTTCTCGAACAATCCAGGGCAAACATGTAAATGTGCAAGCTTAAATGATTGTCGACGCCAGTCGCAAAGCAGAAGTAAACAAACCGCGATGAGACGTCGCATTCTCAGGAAGGACGCAGCAACACCAGAGTTTGAACGTGCTCAAAAACATAACGCCGTCTGGTCACGTTCTGAGCTTGCGGTGTCCGGAAACTTCCGTCCGCAGACTGCTGACAGTCTGCGAATCGTTTCACGCAGAATCAAATGGCACGATACTTTTTTTCTTCGATGGAAGGAGGTTTCCTATTTCGCATTCTGAGCACAACTTTTGCACGGCAGGGGGAATTCAAACAACGAAAAATCATTCCAAGTTGCCTCGGTACCACCTTTCCGAATGTATACGGCCCATAGTTGATAGAGTTGCGTATACACGCAAAACAAAATACGAGCTGCCACGCTTATTTCGTCTGGTCCGGCTAAGGTCAACACCCCACTTTGGTTGTACAAGTGAACTTTTATATGGGACCTACCGCTCCACTACAAAACAGTGCCAGAAACTCCTGGCGACGAGCCGCAAGGTGACACGCCTGTGGTGTTTTTGTTTTCTTTTTCTAATGTTCATTGGTTTTCGCCGGGCCAAGTGCAACCCATTCGGAACGTGACACGTTTCAGGGATATGTGGGTGTGGTATAGGGAAAGCTTATGAATGCATTTTCCTGTGCAGAGTGCATCTGTTTCAGCTTATACGTAGTGCCTGTTTCTGTTTTGAGGCGAGGAAAAGAGCATTATTAGAACTACCGCGGCATTTGTAAATAAGGCAGCTGAAAGAACTCTTTAAAAGCAATGAAATCGCTTGTCACTCCCGCCTACAACGTCTTCCTGCGTGTATTTGTTCGAGCCTGTGGCGAACGTTGTCTTCGCTTGCGCGAGTAACGACATGTGACCACATAGTTTAGGAAAACTTTAACCATGTTCAGCATCACTTCCGCCGTTCCTATGCTTATTACGTTACAGCTCTGGTGCTACGGCAAAGTATGCTTGACTTTCAACAGTTTCGCTTTTATTTCTCATTTAAGAGTAAATATTTGCTCAAATTTACTTTTGGGGGGTTTCGGGACATTTTTGTTCGTGTATTCGTACTGTAGTATGAATGAGTATATCCAACTTCATACTATGAAGTAGCTGTGTTGCTCCTGTTCTTGGCTCCGTAGAGTTCTTTTGACGAGCAGTCTTATGTCACCAAGGCAACTGCCGGGTGGACGCTAGAGGCATATTTTCTTTTATTCATTCATTTTGGCACATTAGGAGCACTGCTTCTAGAGTAATGGCTGGAGAGCTGAAAAGTGATGCTCATTTAATATATATTGCCAAAATAGTGCTGCTTATTGATTCTATAGTTTTCTAAAGCTCTCATGTTGAGTAGGAACGGTGCTTTGTCAAGTACATCAACTATAATTATCGTCGTAGTCGAAACGAAAACGAACCGCTAATAATGCTTCTGCTGGCGTACGTCTGGTTGTGTAACATTTTCATGTACTTCATACAACTTGGAAAAGTTTGAAGACCGTCATAGCTTCAACGCTCCTACCGATCGTGTTCCTAATACTGAACTCATAGTCTTAAGCGGAAAGAATAAAAATAGTGGAGCTCTTTCTCCCACAACAAGGACAGAAAGGCAACGAAGAGTTTTTCTAAACGTGTAGTGCTTCCATGTGTTAGTGCAGTGCCGATAAAGGCATTGCGTGAACTACTTGGTTCAACTTGGAAGAGAAAAAAAGTAGAAAATGGGAAGGGCAAATAGGTTTTCTTCCTAGTGCTACCTGGACAGTATCATGATAGTCACGTGTAGAAAAATAGCTTCCTCTCTGTTGAGTAACGGCACAACGCGATTGCCATCGACATGCCCACGCAGCTTCATTACCTCCTTAATGAATGACCACACACGAGTGCTGCAGAAGGGCTTATTATACTTCGGTGTGTATCAGCGATTATTCACGAGCTAAGCGGAACCAGCAGCTAGAAGCAGCAGTCACTAGCTCGGCTGACGTACTGATCTTTCCTGATTCTCATTTTAATCCGGATACATTTCGTTACAAGAAAATGCCAACAAAACATGCGCACCAGAAATATTTTGCTTAGTCTTTCTTGTGGCTGTAGCACTTAGTGACGTCAAGTTCCTTGCGATGCACCTCAGATTCGCCCCCGACGGGGGTTATTCGTAAATGTTCAAAAACGTTCAAATAAAAAGACCATCATAAAGAGAGCTATAAGGGCTATAAATAACGCATACACAAATACAGAAGCGTGGTACTAAGGAATAGAACGGTCGATCACCTGGCATTACCAGGAATTCAAATATTTGAATTATTTGTGCGCACTGGACTTACAGGGACCGTGGGAACAGAGTGTTTCACCCTAAGTAGACATGGGTAATTGACGTCAAGTGGCTATGTACTAAGTGTTCTTCCGGTACTAGAGAACGTCACTCGTCAGTGTGCGCCGCGCCTTTTTCTGGCCCAGTGGCGCTCGAGTGGCGCGCGCCTCGCGATCTCGCCGCGTTGCGCCGACTCCATGGTAACTTCGCTGCAAGGTGGCGTGTCACATTACGCGCCACCTGGTGGTATTCTCTTTTAGTGGACAGGCAGCGAGCGGTAGAGTTGTCCCAGTTGGTGTAGAACATACGTTTTTAAAAGCAAAGCTGTTTAAGCTCGTCAAGCTCTCGGTAACTGGTGCCGCACCATAATAAGTATATAAATAAATAAGTAATATTAAACATGAATCAGCACGCACTCTCTTTATAAGGAAACTGTTTAAGCCATTGATTACTTCAGCTCACGAGGACAAAACTGCTCAGGTAAATATACACCCCACAGGATATCTGCAAGCTCCACTGGTGTACAGAACGTGCTAGCGTCGAACAAAAACAAGCGCATGAAAAGCAAAAACAAAAAGAAAGTATGGAGAGACAGAAGCATAAGAGCAAAAAATTATAGAACAAACACACAAAGGGAGAGAGAGAGAGTTCGATAGAAACTAATGAAAGGCGAATACAAAAAAAAAGCGATAACAAGAAAATTAGTACATAGAAACATAGATCGAGATTGAAAGAAGGCGGAAGACAAAATATATGGAAATAAAAGGAATTGAAACTAAAAACATAACAAAACAGAAAAACACAGAGCAAGAGAAAGAAAGTGACATAAAGAGAAAGGATGAGTAAAGTATGGAGAACTAAGGGCCATATAATGCAAAATAATAAATTGAGAGAAAGACGTAGAGAAAGAAAAAAAGAAACAAATAAGCTGAGAAAAAGATAGAGAGAAAGGAAATATATCTGAAAGAAGAGGATGAAATATAGAAATATTAAGAAAGAGACGGAAATGGAATAAAAGAAATCGAAATAAGCCGATACCAAAACAAAAAAAAAACAAGAGACAGAGGAAAAAAGAAAGAAAGGGGGAAATAAAGCGACATTGATGGCCACCAATCTCGTATAACACCAATCAATTCGTGGCCAATCCCCCACAGTAGGTGTGAGCTAAAGTAGAAGGGTTATCTACAAATAACCTAAGTACTGAAACGTAAACATTTGTCTGTCCTTTTGCAGCTGTTTCGTCCTCAAATTTTGAAGCGCTCTGCAGTTACCTGTCTTGAAGAGCTCACAGACAACTTTCTTATTTAACATCACTGCCACCTTCTCTCGGCTTTCTCTCTTTTCTTGCTGGAGAGATGGAGCATGTATTGAGGACAGATGTGTGGGGAGATGCTAAATAGACAATGTACCGTTGCTGCACTCATTGTGACCTACTGGCTAAGTCATATAGCTTCCACAGGGTCGAAAGGAAAACTACTGAAAGAGGGTGTAGCTCTTTTTTCTTTTTCTCTTTAAGTAACACACTTTGATTCGCAAAGGCAAATGATTACTGGATTCCGTGCTGAATGGTTGTGCCATCTGCGATCTCTGACGGACGCAGTGCTCTTGCCGATGGTTCCCAGTTCTGGGACTTTTTTGACCGTGCCGCCATCTTTACTATCTTTCAACTCCCCTTTCTTTACTCAAGTGCGGCAAGTGCTCAGTCTTCTATATCTTTCTTTTTCTACTATTATTTCATCCTCTTCACCTCTCCCCAACGAGGTAGGCACCGGCATATTTGGCAGACAGAATTTAGCTCTTTTTTCTTCGCATTCAAAAACCACTTACAGTTACTTCAGTGTAGATAATATTGCTGCCCATGCCTAAAAAGGTATACGTTAACAGCACTGGCATGCATATGCTTTCACTTCATTTTTTATGATAAAATAGTTAATCTAGTGCTAGTGCTATGTGCACACTCAATAAGTCCCGCAAAGGAAGGAAATTGGCAAAATAACAACGCGAATGCTCTGTAAGTACACAATATGGAGCTTTATTCGCTATGGTGTCTAAAAGCTGCTTTGTTGCGCAAACGATTTCGCAACAACAAACAAGGAGCTGATGCAGGTGGCGCAAACGTTCTTGCGTTTCATGCCAAGAGGGCAGAAATATAAAGAAAACGCTTGGCCCCAAATGAACCTTCCGTACATTCGCTGCCAGCGACGCCGTGTGAGCGATCTGCTCGAAACGTTGCTGATTGGCCAATTACCACGACAAGGATCGAAGTGAAGCACACGCTTCTTCGACCGTGCTCTCACAGTTCATTCTACTTCACTTATATATTCTTCTTTCCCTCCGTGTTGAGAATAATACAAGTCATTTCGGTACCATGTTCTTTCGTTACCGCGATTCATTTACATTGATGCTCGAAAAGAAGATCGAATTTCCGTTTGAAGGATGACTCACACAGTTCGAACAGTATGTCTGTGCGAGATGGTAAGGTTTAAGAGAAAGTGTAGCTAAAAGCTGCTTCGCCATGCTAATACTTGCGTAGAAGGAGAGATTGCCAGTCGTATCGGCAATTTTTTGCTAAATACAGAAACGATAGAAAAGTGGCGAAAATGTGACAGAGCTAGCACTTTCTGTATTGCTGCTATTTTGTTTACGTTTTCTTCCGAATCATAAATTATTATTTCTCCATGCATGTCAACTTCTTCTTGGTTCTTCAAGAACTACGAAAACATACGGCTGCACAGAGGCAGCGCTTATGTGGAATCAGTATATTTTCTTCTTCCTTAATGGTATTGAATTTTATTTATTCATTTATTTGTTTATTTCATAAATTGTGAAAGTTTTTGTACTAGCATTTCCAAAAAAGACTGCCTGACTGAGTTGTGAACGTTAGCAGAAACGAGAATTAACTACGGATTATATTCAAGGTTTCAAGCTAAGCAAATTTTGTGATTCAGTGACTTGAATACAAAGAGGCTTTAGGTACTCTTTATAAGTTACTCGTACGGGCACACCACTTTATTGAATAAGCAACATTCGCTTCGGAACGTAACCCTCGTGAAAAACTGAAATGTGTTATTTGTCGCAGGCAACCCTGAAAACATGTGTTTCGATCAAAAAAGAAGTGAAACACTTGCAGCGGGACGGAAGATGTGTGCTCTATTCAGAATACGGCATGCTAACAGATTGATTGCCTCGAGTACTAGCCCGAGTGCGTGCCCCTGCAATAAACAAACACGCAACCTCAAACCCGCGCTGTAATGGGTTTGCAAACTGCCGGTGCATTGCTGACCCTCCGCTCACGGATTCGATGCCGGACATGGCGGTCACATTTCAGTGAAGACGATCCCAAAATCCCGTCTGCTGTCCGGTGATCGGTCAGCCTCCGTGATTGGTCCCCCGTTGACCAAGCTGTACTGTGATGTGAAGACGTCATCATGTGACGTCGCGTTATGTGGCGTACTTATGGCACTATGGCGGCCTCATACTGTCATCAAATTTTGGTGGCCTGTGATTTCGTGACGACTTCATCGTGTGATGATGGCTTTTTCATCTCTCGTACTGACACCACTGACGCTTGACGCTGGTCAGTTATCGCATATGATTAGGCGTATTAGGATTTCACCTTATGAATACCGCCAGTCGTTCTATGCGACACTGCATAATGCAGGATGAAAGGCCCGAAAGACAAAGTGCGAACAAAGCGAGAAGGGGGCTCTTAGCGCAAAGCATTGAGGATGCAAATCGCTGACCTGCTCTTGACGAAAGGAACACGAAGCGTTTCTCATTTTTTTTCCTTGACCAAACAGTCTTACATTCACAGAAGTAGGCGGCAAAGCAAAAGAAAGGAGCAGTGAGAGAGAAACATGTACCAGACTCGGCAAACAATGTCTGCAAACAAGTGCGCTTAGTGACGACGGCTGAGACATGTACTCGGTATTGTGTTAAAGCCTTTGGTCCGAGAGAATGGACACCGGGTGACAATAACGCAAAAAATGCGCAAAAGAAGACGCCCAACCGTGCTGACAATGCCAAAAAGAAACGCAGTGACTGTTGGAAACAAGGCACATCGAACTCTCAGACACAGAACTGAGAAAGGGGCCTACGCAAAACCACGCGCGGCCTGTTCGTGCAAAGGCATTGGAAGCGACGTGTCGAACGAAGAAGCCAGGGTCGTCCCTTCGGACTTCTTTAAGCAATCGAATTACTTCTTTAAGCAATCGAATTAGTGCTAATGTCTAATTTGTCTCCTGGCCAAGGGCACAGCCCTTGGTCAGCCTCCTTGCCTAATGATGAATTGTCATTGGAATATTTTTTCCACAGTGGTGTTGGCAGCATCCCTGTTGCGCTGGTGCCCTCGAGTGGTGGATTTATTAGGCTCAACAACCCGAAGGCGATCCAGGTGGAGTTGCAGGCCATGACGCCGCACTTTCAGCTGATAAGTGATGTTCGTCAGTTCGGAAGGGGTGGTTTGGTATGCAGATCGTCAGATCCTTCGTGCGTTCGAAACATCCTAAAATGCAAGACATTTGCTTCGGTCGCGGTGAGTGCATTTATCCCGCCTCATTTAGCGTGCACTAAGGGAATTGTACGAGGAGTCGACTCTAGATTAACGCCCGCTGAGACTCTGGAAAAGCTGTCTGATGCTGGGGTCATAGCTGTGTACCGATGCAACCGATTAGTTAACGGTGAGAAAGTCCCCACTGAGTCGGTTATTGCTACCTTTGCCGGCACTTCCTGTCCATCCGAGCTGAAAATATGGCCGCTCATTTTCAGAGTCGAACGTCTCGCTTCTCGTCCTCTCCAATGTCAGAACTGTTGGCGTTTTGGTCACAGTGCAGGGGGCTGTAAATCAAATTCACGTTGCCGCATTTGTGGCAATACCCATCCATCGAAGGAGTGCAACGCCGAAACCGAAAATTGCTGCCTCTGTGCAGGAAATCACGCGGCCGATTACCTGAACTGCACCGCAAGGTCTAATGAAACGCAACTTCTAGAAATCGTGGACAGACGTCGTTGCTCGCGGCGAGAAGCAATAACAGTTGTGAAGGATAGAGCCTTTGGATATGCCGGAGTCACGTCGAGGCACGAACAACTAAGTGAGACGAAGATTCTGAATCTTATTGAGGCTGCAGTAGAAAAGGCGATGTCGAAAGCGCTGAAACACATAGTTACGAGCGTAAGTGAGTGCATCTCTCAAGTGTTTTGCTCACAGATGACACAGCTGGCTTCTGCAGTAGCAGCACCGATAGCCAAGTCGGCACCTTGTGCAGTGGAAGAGATACCAAATTTAGCCCCACAGCGGCAATCCCGAGAGGAGAAAACCCCAATTTTGTCCGTACCTTCTACGTCGACCCACGCGGAGGGTCAGAATGAAATGGACGTATGCCAAGATTTCAGGCGTCTGAAGCGCACTGGATCTCCTGTAAAATCTCCTTGCCCAAACACAAAACCTAAAAAGGGCAGCGAAAATGCCAGTGCACTTATTAAGGAGAGTATTTTAGAAGCTGCCGTTGCTGAAGTGTTTCGCTCGTCAACATAGATACCTTGAAAGTAGTACAGTGGAATTGTATGTCTTTGATTTCTGCTTCTACTGACTTACTTTGTTTAATTAATCAGTTATATCCGGATATAATCTTATTATAAGAAACCTGGCTTAACCCTGTTAAGAATTATCATTTAAACCATTTTAGAGCATTTTGGTTAGACCGTCCATCACTAGGAGGTGGTCTAATTATAGTAGTCTCGAATAAATTTTGCCGCACAGCGAGCATATCTTTTCAGCTTATGTCCACAGACTGTGAAATTTTGGCAATAGACCTCTGTCTGCCAGGGCACCGCCCTTTTTCACTTATAAACGGATATTTTCTAACGGGTTTGCATAATACTCAACAATTAGATACTGCCTTAGCTAATTGCAAGAATGATTTCCTTCTGACTGGTGATTTCAACTCGCATCATGTTTCATGGGGATTTCGAACAGACCCCTTCTGGTACTCTTGTGTGGGATTGGATGATTAATAAAAACCTGACCTGCCTAAATGATAGACAGCCTACATTTATTCGCGGACGGACACGATCGGTATTAGATCTCACGTTTTGCAGCCCAAGTGTTTCAATAAAGTCTTGGAAAACAATTGATTTCTCTTCAAACAGTGACCATTTTCCTGTATACTTTGAAATCTCATGTGCTGTGAAATCTATTGAAAGGACAGAGAAAACATTGATCAATTAAAAAAATTTAAAGACTGCTTGCGTTCCAACATTAGGGCAGTGTCCAGTGGTCAAAATGAAGACCTCGGCAGAAATGTCTGTTCTGCTTTAAAAATCTCCAAGAACACTTCAGAATTTGTAATTGCTCCGTCGTCATCCAAAAGTGCCCAACCTAGTAGATGGTGGAATAATGAGTGCACACGAGACTATAGAAGCAGAAAAGCTGCATAGAAAAGACTTATATGTAATCAGAGTCCAAAAAATTGGAAGGATAATCAGTTCATTGCGGCAACATTTAAACGCACTGTATCGCGAGCGAAAGAGCAATATGACCAAGAACATTTCGAGTACCTGTCTAAATCAAATAACAAACGTGCTTTATTCATTTTCCTTCGTGGTAGGAAAAAGACCCCTATACCAGGAAACGTTGACTCAGTAGTTCACACCTCACATTAACTACAGGAATCATTGAATCAATTGGCTGAACAATTAGAAAACAGGTTCTCAACGCATCTTCCTAATTCGGCTTACACAACAACCATCTATGACTACACAGAAATATCGACTTCTGAATTAAATCAGGCTACGGAAAGATTGCAAAATGCAGCACCAGGCCCCGATGGAATAACAAATACAATGCTAAAAATACTTCACAGGGAATATCCGAATTATCTGTTAGGTCTCGTCAATTATTCCCTTAGAAGAGCATGGATCCCTTCTGAATGGAAGATTGCGAAAATTATACCATTGCTCAAGAAACAGGGGGCAGGCTATAATTTAGACAACATACGACCGATAGCCTTAACATCTAATGTAGTAAAACTTATTGAAAGGGTACTTTATGGTCGTATAAATAGGTTTATTAACGAGAAACAACTGTTGAGTTCTTCCCAAATTGGCTTTAGATCTGGATATTCCATATGGCATGCACATGTAGATCTGGAAAGTCGTATTCATATTGCCCGTCACAAAAAGCAGCTTGCGGCTTTAGTAACGTTAGACATATGTAAAGCATACGATAGTGTAGAGTATTCTATCTTGACTACTCAGTTATGGAGTCATGGACTTCCACCTTATATAGTAGCATGGGTGACTGAATTTTTAAGTAGAAGAGGATTATATTGTTATCAAGGCGGTTTCTCTTCCTGTAAGCACAAGCAAACCCGAGGTGTACCTCAGGGGTCAGTACTCTCCCCGGTATTATTCGTATTATTCAACATATTGCTTAATAACATCCCCGTTCATCCAGATGTGAAAACCTATGTTTATGCCGATGACATTGCTTTCTTTGCTATGGCACATGACTTCCACTGTCTCTACACTATCTTGCAAGCATATCTTAATGAAATAGAACATTGGCTGGATGGATTGATGTTGAACCTGAATACCGGTAAATGTGCTATTCTCGTTTTTCCTATCAAAGATCCCGTGCACATATCTATTAATTACAAGCTTCAAGATATCCCACAAGTACTATCATTGAAATATCTTGGAGTTATGTATAATGAACATCTAAATTGGCGCCCTCACATTGAATACATCGCGACAAAAGCAGTATGCGCGATGGGCGTATTGCGGAGGTTGAGCAATTGTAGATCAGGTATGAGAAGGAAGGCACTTTTGATTATATATAAAATGTATGTCCGACCTGTGTTAGAGTTTGGCTGCGTTCTTTTTTCTGGTGCGCCAGCCTACAAACTTCGGCCGCTCGTTCTATTGGAAAGAGAGGCTTTACGGCTCTGCTTAGGACTTCCAAAGTATACTGCAAATGCAGTGTTAAACCTTGAAGCACGAATACCAACCTTATTATGTTGCTTTAACATTCATACTGTGCAGAGCTTTTTACGACTATATGAAGCACCGTTTAACCCTGAACAAATTATTTTTATTTCCAGTCCTGACCTATTCTTCTCCGTGCATTGGCCCAGATTTCACAAACCACAAATAGTATTTGTTCAATCGTTACTTGAGCCTCTATATGTACAAGTTCGTGATTTGATTCCTTTAACAGAGCAACAAAACTCTCCAGAAATTGTTTACCATGATATCTTCCCAACTCACGCTAAGCAATTACCTACAGGCATTTTAAATGGTTTATTGCAGGACCATTTAAGTACTCTGCTAACACATGTCATTATAGCTACGGGCGCATCTCAATCACATGAAAAATCAGGCGTTGGAATATATTGCCCCGTACTTGATTGGTCATTTTCACTTCGCTTACCGGATTTTCTTCCTGTCTTTCTGGCCGAATTCATGGCAATAATGTTAGCTTTGCGAAAGGTAAATATTTCTATTCCAGTCGTAGCAGTCATAACTGATTCATTATCAGTGTGCTCTTCTCTGTCCGCATCTGGTCGCTCACCCATACTGAAACTTTTTAAATCATTGGTTCCTTGTCATCTCCGATTAATTCATTTAATCTGGACACCAGGGCACAAAGGTTTGTTGTTAAACGAAATTGCTGATTCTCTTGCAAATGCATCATCCCCGCCACGGTGGTTTAGTGGCTAAGGTACTCGGCTGCTGACCCGCAGGTCACGGGATCAAATCCCGGCTGTGGCGGCTGCATTTCCGATGGAGGCGGAAATGTTGTAGGCCCGTGTGCTCAGATTTGGGTGCACGTTAAAGAACCCCAGGTGGTCAAAATTTGCGGAGCCCTCCACTACGGCGTCTCTCATAATCAAATAGTGGTTTTGGGACGTTAAACCCCACAAATCAATCAATCAATCTTGCGAATGCATCGCTTTCGACAATAATTTTTCCTATTTTCCCTCATACAGTATACATTACGGTGGCGCGATTTCGCACACTTAAAATCAGGCAAAATTTATCAGACCCTGCACTGACGGCTTCTCCAGAGTACAAACACTTGTTATTTCTCTGGCGCAGTGAACTGTCTAATTCAAGGATGATGGAAGTTGTCATCACGAAATTTCGTTGCCGCGTTACCACCCTCAATTTTTACTTGCATAGATCAGGTATATTGAATTCCCCTATGTGCATTTCCTGTAATCAAGAGGAAACGATCTGTCATTTTTTATTACATTGTCGCCGTTTCGATTTATTCAGGCAAAGCATACTAGCACCACCTCTTCAAAGACTGGGCTTGAAATTATCACAACCTGATCTTCTTTCATTTGGAGCCTCTACACTGGGTTTCAGCCACAGGGATGTTTTATTCGCCGTTCAAGAATACATCACTGCGACTAAACGATTTCTTGCTAAATTACGGTCTCACTATTTTTCTTCATTTTTTTTTTCCTGCAAACTTGATATCGGCATTTCGAATCAAAATTAAGTTACAAAAGTTTTGTAGGAATGACGCAATGCTGAAAGTATAGGGCAAATTCACCTTATAATCGGCCAATCCCCTCCTTTGGGTACGAGCCATTTGCACAGGGAAACAACAACAACAACTCTCAGGTGGTGCAAAACATGTGGGAGAGACCATTGACTTTTCTTAAATTCACTAGAGGGGACTCTGGCACTGCGATTGTCCATCGACCATGGGAGTGGTAGGTAGTACACAGATTTACCTAGTCTAAAAGCTTACGGTCATCGAAAGCACTTGTAGCTTCGTTTATTTCTGTGATTCGGTTTCGTTTCGATTGAAATAACGGACAGTTATTAACTTCGTGAGCCGATTGAAAATGGTGAGCCTAAAAGTTTAGAGTAGTGAAGGGCGCCTCTCAAGCTGTTTGCAACAACTTTTCGCCTGAAAGGCTCCCAACAAATTGTAAAAAATTGTTGAAAATAAAGTTTTGATTGGTTGATTGATTGATTGATTGATTGATTGATTGAACTACTGAATATTTGCCGATAGTCGTTTCATGACTAGGCAACTTCGAGCCATGCGAAGCCGACCGGAGCAGAAAGTACAAAAATGATACACTACCCATCATTCCCGTCATGCCCTATGCGTTGCAGCTTCCAAAGACACTAGCGCCAATATTCCTTCTAGTGTATTTATAGGAAGCTTTTGTAGGAGCCGATGGGCCAGTGTATATAGGCGGGTATTCAAGAAGTTTGTATGTACAGAGAACAGATGGGGAGGAGGCTCGCGTTGCGAAATAGTCAGCTCGTGTGTAACACAGCGTCTACACACAAGCACGTTGCAATTCCGTGCGTTCGCGATGTAAGTGAAGCCTTAGCCCACGTGTTTAAAAAAAACGTGGAGTGCAGATGGCGCATGTGCCAGCAAACAAGCTTAAAGCTGACTTGCTAAATATGACAGATCCTCTCCCTAACCAACGCTTTCCTTGTTGGATCTTCGAGATTTCATGCGCCGATTGCGCATCGGTGTACATTGGTGAAAGGGATGATTTCTGATGATGTCTAAAGTAGTACAAGAATGACGTCCCCAAGGACCACACAGTGACTCATGCAATTGCAGAGCATGCCGAAAAGACGGGCCATGAGATGAACAGGGACGACGCAGGAATCATGGCTATGGAAAAGAGTTTGACAACGAGACTCAACTTCGAATCTCTAATCATTCAGACGAGTAACACTTACAATAGACCATCCATCTGGTACTCTACACCGCATGTATACTCAGCCTCGTACGCTCAATGCTGCAAAAGAACCTGCCTCTCAGGCGTCATTCCACTTTTACACGATACCGTCAAAAAGCTCTCTTCACAGAAATTACAGTGTCACGGTCGTTGGTTGTCTGCGAAGCATTATCACCGTGTGCATGACCGAAAAATAAAAAAAGATGCAAGTAAAAGAAATATTAAAGAATTCTCGGTCCGAGTGGGGATTGAGCCCGGGTCGTTTGCGTGATAAGCGAATGTTCTACAACGCAGCCACACGTCCGCTTGTGAATACAGTGACAATGCCTTCCCCTGCTTCGAAACGCCGTAAAAATAGCTTTCATTCTTTACAAACACATGCGTCCTCTATACAGGCTTCACAATAGAGCATAAAATATTCCAGTAAGCCAGTTCTCCACAACATCTCTCAGACGTCTCTACGCCGACTTCGGCTGTTACAAGCACGAACCTTATTGCTATGTCTGGGAGTTCCACAAGTAACATCAAGTTCTCTGACTCTGGCAGAGGCAAAAACACCCAACTTTAGAGTAATTAGAAATATGGAGAAATGTCAGCACCTTTTTCACATAGTCACGCAACACTCTTCACATCGACTCATATCAAGCATAGTGAACTGTGCCGGAACTCAAATGCACCATGTGTACGAACAGTACATTTCCCGGCTTGCTGTGTCGACACATTGGTCACTAGACCTAAACGACCCGCCATGGCTGCTTCAGCAACCAACCTTTGAAACGTCCATAGAAGGACTTCGCAGCAAACATGAAGTGCCAATCGTTGCCGCGCAACAGCTGGCATCACATCATCTGTTTTACAGGTACCAAGGCTACACTCAAGTGCACACTGACGGCTCCGTCGCCAAAAAGACAGCAACATCAAACATCAGCATTTATAATTCCGCAGTTACGCGTAAAATATGCATGTCGCTTGGGCCATCTCTTCTCTTCAACAACGTCGGAGCTCGTGGCGATTTTGCTAGCCATAGGCTGTATTAAACTGTCAGCGACACCAAGAAAATGGGTGGAAATTATAGACACTCGGGCGGCATCCGCTTGTGTGGGTAATGCTACTTCAACACATATTGATGTGCGTATAGTATACGCTATAATTTAGAAGAGCTTTCAGAAGCTACGAAGTCGAATCATCAAGTGGCCTTTCAGTGGTTTCCCAGTCACTGTGGAACCAAAGGAAATGAAATGGCAGCTCAGTTTGCGAACAGTGCTCATCATTCCACACAAACTAGCCTCATTTACGTATCTCATTGTGATGTAAATAGAATTTTAGGAATAACAAAACGTGAAATATGCTTGTCTACCTTGTTCACCGACAAAACAAAGCAATTGATCCTACATGCTGTTGATCCTAATTTTGAATGCCAATTAGATCGTCATCTTTCAAGGCGTATCGACACTCTGCTACACCGCCTAGGACTCGGAACTGCTTGCACAAAGCACCTCCTACTTTGTATTCAGCGCGCAACCTCGTCAGCATGCCCATGCCGCCACGACGACGATGATATCTATCACCTGTTGCTGTACTGTCCGAAACAGGACACACATCGACGGCGACTCGAACAGGAACTCCATATGCTAGATCCCGAGCAAACGTTTGGGTTCGATGAAATACCAGGCCCATGGGCCAGCTAAAATAAATCACAAAGCAATGAAAGTGCCGCACATTTTCTGGAAGAAACAGAGATTTGTGACACTACTACAGTTAAAAGTGACTACAGTTAAAAGTAACTACAGTTAAAAGTGAGCGTGGCGGCTACGTGTTTGTTCTGCCCATGTGCGAACTTTTGTACCTACCTATGCAGGATTGTTTATGTATATATATTATTTTTTAATTTTTTATTTGGAACAATCAACTGGAAAGGGTAGCCGTTGGCAAGTAACGGTCACAACTCATTTGTTTATTTTCTACTTCAATAAAAAAATGCGTGGTACAAGGGTACATTGCAATCGAGTGTCGGGACATGTGATTATCACGACCACTTCATGGTTTAAAGCCTTTCACCCGCTACAAAAGGCGCACACGTTGCTGCGCCCATTCCCTAAAGGCCGCGTAGTGGGTGCAAAGAAAGTTCGAAAAGATTTCATGCACTATTTGTTTGATGTGCGCACTGGGAACAGAATATCGCTATTGCATTCAACTCTTAAAAGCGAAGGTTAAGGATCCCCTAATTTTAGAAGAAGGTATTTATACGCACCTTGAAACTTCATTTTATTTTGTTGTGACGTTGGTGAGTGACATGTTTTTTTGAGCAATAAGGTGTCGGAGTGAGCCTGCGTCTGCGTGTATTGATAGAATTCAATATACCCGGATTTTTCATAGCTTTACATTTTATTTTCAACCAAAACGATTGCTTCGCCCTTCAGCAAATTTTGGTGAATTTTATAACTATTGTGAATGGAGTTACGAACAATAAGGATCGTTGGTGCCTGCCACTTTTTAAGGTGCGGTTTTGTAATGTTTCATACACTCTGTTTCTTTTGTTTATTATATGTCTGGAGACTTTTGCCGCTTTTACATACCACCGGCTACTATGTTTGCGTCTTTACAACAATTCAATGATACAAGAATGGTTTGATAGCCCCGCCGCGGTGGTCTAGTGGCTAAGGTACTCGGCTGCTGACCCGCAGGGCGCGGGTTCGAATCCCGGCGGCGGCGGCTGCATTTCCGATGGAGGCGGAAATGTTGTAGGCCCGTGTGCTCAGATTTGGGTGCACGTTAAAGAACCCCAGGTGGTCGAAATTTCCGGAGCCCTCCACTACGGCGTCTCTCATAATCATATAGTGGTTTTGGGACGTTAAACCCCACGTATCAAATCAAGAATGGTTTGATAAGAACACATGTATAAAATTTTTAAACCTAGCGGGCTTGCGCGGTACTGATTTTTCCTATTTGCAGTTGACGCCTTTAAGTAAAACGAGCTTCTTCACAGTGCAATGAAAAATTACGCTACGGGAAGCAAGCAAGGAAAACTGGTCATTCGGAGCGTAACTCCTGCGTTCTCCGAGACATATAAACGATGATTTGAAGACAGTCTGTTTTGCTGGAATAAAGCCGTCCACTCACTTCCAGCCACCCAACGACTAGTGGCACCATCGTCCAATTGGTTCTTCGCCGCGTGTATCATTCGCGATCTTAAAGAACAATAACAAAAAAGATCTACGTAATTACAAAGCAGACTGGTGTCGCTTAGAACGCCATTAAGTTGCTCTGGCTGTCACAGAGCTGCTTATCGCGATTCATTTACAAGCTGTCAGGCCGAGAAGTTGTCGCCGGCTTGGTCGCCCGAACGAGGATCACAGCTGGCCGATAGAAGCGTCGTAGTTCGTAGCGCGAACTGGCAGATCATTGCGCCAGTCGCGCGGGCCTTTCAATATGTTTTGGTGAGTCAGTGGCAGTACGCGCGAGTTGTGGCAGCATGAAATTGGAAGTAGTGAGCTGCCATCCATTTCTGGGAAAAGTGATACGATTTGGAAAAAAGATCTGCCGTGGCGCGACTGGAATCTGGCCTTCCTGAGGCCAAGTTAATGTTCTGTCCTCGTTTCTTGTCTCTTTGTGGCACACAACAAAATGCATCCAACAGACAATTAAGCCAAAAAATGTAGCCTGGAATATTGGTTGCTTACATCGCCTTTTGCTTGCATCATGTTTTATGATCTGTTTACAATGAAAAGAGCTATGAGATGGCAACAACAGCCAGTTTTGAATGCTTTGTTTTCGCCATCACCATCGTCACTACCACCACCTCCGGTGTGCGTACCCGCTATCATGCAAAATGAAGGGGGAAAATGCGATATTTGCACCAAGTCTCGCCAGGCTTGAAACAGTGAAACTGCATGGGTGATTCTAAAGCCTGGTCGCTTCTACGTTGTCGCTAGACCTTAGCTTGGTGATGCAGGTTTTAGGTTGCTTCTAGCTTGCTTCTGGGTCGCTGCTACGAATATATACATAAGCTAAGTGATGCAACATTGCTTCTACGTTGATTCTCAGCGAAGAGGAGTTGACGTTCAACCCCATACAGTCTCAAACACGATATGGATCTCCTAACTCCAGAGACAGAAACTCGCGCTGAAACAAAGACTTCGCCCCTCCAATAAATGTACGGGTCGTCATAGTGGACGTATGCCTTGCATTGCTTGGGGATATTCTGGCCGCCACCATTGCATTTCTCTTTACTTAGCATTCTTTCGTTGTACGTGCTCAGGATCTTCGGCTCACCACCGTCACATCGCAGCCATGTTTTGTTAGCTAACTGTTGCCTGCTTCATTTTAGTTAAACAGTAAAGAGTGGTGTGATTTACCCAATTTCGGTGGCAATATACAAGTTAATTATGATGATACGATAGTGTTTTAGTAGGTCGTGCACTGGAATATACTTGTTAAGATGGTAGTTTTCTTTGATCGACTCGCAATGAATGATTTGCTAGACGGTTTCAAAAAATAAAAATAAAAACGTGGCTTATTATACTTTCAAAGAATCAGTATAGCACGAAAGTGAAACGGGTCTTCACAGAGGCAGTTGAGCTTTTATTGTGCGTTTCTTCGCTACAAGGGCGAACGAACGAATGCTACAGCAACAAATAGCAAAGTCACGCGAAGTAACGGCAAGCAGCTGCAAATATGCAGCGCGCACCTCAGACAGCGCGCACGAAATGAGCCAACACACTATCTGCGCGTGCTAACAGTCACAGCTCGTAACTTAAAGCGTGCTGTTCAAACATAAAGAAAGACGCACAAAACGTACGCGCAGGTATATATGCACAGGACAAGCGCCATCAACCGTCACAATTATTCATTCACCTTGCGTGAAAAGCGTGCTCCTTTCAGAAATGCGGCCACAAAAGTGAGCGAAGGGATCTTTCGGCTCTCCCGAATTACGAGTCTGATAAGCGCGCGCACAGGAGAGACTACGCTTCTTAGTCTAGCAATAAAGAAGAAAAAAAAATGGCCCCGTATCTGCATGTAATCTGCATGTAATCTGCAAAGATGATAGTCTTGCGTGTGGAGAGAGTGAACAAATAATTTGATATCCTGCGCAAGAAAATCGGTGAATGGTATTTTGGAGGCGCTGCGTTAGAGTGCCTCGAGCGTGCAGCGGAGGCGAACGAGCGCATCAAGTCACGTTACACGTGAGACATGAGCGCCATTTGGCAGTTTTCTCGAAAAACAAAGCGCATGGCTCTGAGACGGGTGTGCGCACCCGTCTCGGAGGCGATAAGGTGAAGAACGCAAGGTGACGGGCAGCTGCCTGCCCCGCCACGGTGGTCTAGTGGTTAAGGTACTCGGCTGCTGACCCGCAGGTCGCGGGATCAAATCCCGGCTGTGGCGGCTGCATTTCCGATGGAGGCGGAAATGTTGTAGGCCCGTGTACTCAGATTTGGGTGCACGTTAAAGAACCCCAGGTGGTCTAAATTTCCGGAGCCCTCCACTACGGCGTCTCTCATAATCATATGGTGGTTTTGGGACGTTAAACCCCACAAATCAATCAATCAAATCAACGGGCAGCTGCCACCACCGTCTCGTCTTAGCAAAGCGTTGGAAACACTCACCTTTTCGTGCAAGCGTTGCATCGTCAGCGCAGCGTGATAAACGCTACGGTCGTTAAAATTACTTATGTATGCATTTTCTAGTAAAAGCTGCACATGCAGAATATATACGTGTTGTTATGATGCCGCAGAATTGCGCAATAATTACTTAATAATTGACAATTGCACAGGTATGAACGCTAAATCTTGAGCGACATTGGTGGATGCTGCGGATGAGGTCGGCCGTTTCAAGTACCCGGTGCCGTTAAAAGTGGACAAACAGACAAATGTACAGACAGACAGACCAAAATTTTTGAGTCGAAGGTCCCCAAGAAAGACTATCGTCTTTAAAAAACGTTCCGTGATCCAGTGGTTAGCGCCACACGCAGAGACTGCAGCGATCACTGGTTCCACGCCCCGCGATACGGCCTTCCCTTCTCGTGTTTCTTTTTTTTTTGCAATCTGCTAGTATATAAATTAGAACGTCATATCCGTGACAGAAATACGTCAGCAGAGCCGTGGTGGAACTCTACAAAAATACTTTCGCGTTAAAAAAACTACCAAAAATTGAGCGTGCTTTGAATTTAGCCCCTCTCAGGGGCAAGTGACTATTCTACCACAGATCCACACCACTGCTTCAAACTCCTTCGCAAAAAGACCCAGCACAAAAGTACCTTCGGGAAAAGAATAAGGTTTTGAGTTTCAATATAGCGTATACAAATTAAACAAAAAACAAACAGGCATCACACAAAGCCAGTAGTATACTCAGTGCATGGTTTGAAGCTTCCCACTGATTACAAAGGGTCCGTCACTGTTATAAGCCACAACTTCTACAAAGGGCAAAAAATTCGGTACAGATCTGTAGCGGTTGTCTTGCTTGACAACAAAATAAGATTTACAGGCAAAGTGCGTGCTTTTCTACCTCACAAACAACTCGGACATATAGCGTAATGGGCAATTTGCAGTGTACCAAGACAAGTCACAATGGGCTCTAGAAAGGCCGCGGTCGCAGTTTTCACAGCATATGTACAAGTCACACGCAGGCCTGGTCTTCTCTTGATTTCATTTTTAACCCGCACTGATAAAGTGCTTGGCCAACAAAAGCAGTTCGGCGTCACCGAACCACCATGGCCAAATATTGTAACCGGAGAGAGAAAGCAATATAAAAATCGCGTATTCGTGAAACTATTCATGGTGGTTTGGCTTCCATCATCAAATTGCAACTGCGAAGTTGTTTTGATCCCGTCTTCGTTAGTTCCCGTCAACTTGGTTTTTCTAACATCATACGGAAAGTAACGCCCTAATGATTTCTTCCCGGCGTTGTTATGTTCACCTAAGCAATTCCTCAATTAATATAAACTGTCATTCAGTGCTTTTTATCACCAGACGCAGCAGCTCCGATCTGTTGCACCCCGTTCTTATTATCTAGTCTTCGTTTTCAGTCATTTGATCCTCATTTACTCCCACATGAACCTGTCTCTCTGACGGCTAGATGCAGTAAAAGGTACGTTGCCTTCAGAAGCGCGCGTTCCGCCATTCTCTGAACAATGTCGGCATGTGGTGAGGTCAAAATGAGATCCCGGCATCGAAGTTGCGCTGCACTTTCAGCGCCATGTTTTTTCTAAGGACGAAAGGTTGCTCCTGGCTGAGTGCTTTAGACAGTACTGGTAGCATTGTGCCTTAATTCCTTCGACTCTCTTCATAGACACTTAGTGCTGCATTCCCTCGTCTGGGTGGGAATGCAAAGCCGCGAGCATCGCTGTACTCAGGAAGGCTTTTCATATTAGGGAGGAGCGCAAATACCCGCATTGGGGCCTAAGAAGGAAGTCATTGTGCGTGACTCTAAATGTTACCGCCGCACCTGAAAGGGTTCATCAGTAATTTGGTTCCATATTACACACGTTTCTAGGTGTTAAACGAGACGTCCGTTAACGGGGCACTGTGGAAAATTATTACCGTTATCAATCTGAGTATATTATTAAGGCTAGATCTATTAGGATATCCCAGACCTTTATTTAGACCCCACGATGCTTAACACGAAGCTCGTGTTATAAATGTTTTGTCACTTTTATTCCCATACAAGCCGTCATATATGTAGGAGCGCATTCAAAAAGCAATTAACACTATTAAAATAAAATAAAAGCGAAAAGGAACCCCTCTGAGGCTTGTGGTGAAAACACTTGTTCGTAATTCTCGTTTCGCCTCTTGTCCTTAGTTCAGTTCAAACTCTTGTTTATCGTTACTGTGTGCTTTGGTAAAATAAATGTGGTCGTTCTTGACATTGGGAAAATGCTCATTGAACAAGCGAAGGCGCAAAAGAGCAATTTGTATGACTAACCATATTTAACTAGCGATTTATCTCGTTTTCTCATTGCCAAAGATGGAGAAACGGTAAGAGAGAAGGGAATAGCGGGAATGTTTACAAGTCTAGAAAATTTAATACGCTACCCAACCCTATGAAATGGATGCAACTACATAAAAGATAGAGACAGAGAGAAAAAGAAAGCGGGGAAGCACAATCACGCGAAGTTACACTCGTCACATTCACATATGTGTCTGTATTATATCCGGGGCAAGTCTGTTGCCTTGAAGAATTCCAGGAACGCCTGCGTAGGCTTCCTGCGTGATCACTTCTCAGGTCGGCATTGCAAAAAAATTACTTGCAACTACTTCGAACACTTGATCTGGAAGTCTTTCAGAATAAAAAGACAAGAAAAAAAAGAGAAGTCGGGGATGATAAGCAACTAAAGAAATAATTGAGTAGTCCATCATTCTATGCTATAAATGACATCAGCATACTGCAAATGTTTTCGAAACAGAGAGGGGGGAGAAATTCTGCGTTTTTTTTCCGTTATTTTCTCTAACTCACTCTTTTTGTCACACGAAATAGTTTTTTTCAGTGTGCGTGCATGCACTAATGCTGTCTACATCATTAGGTTAGCTAGCAGAAAGGTTCAGCAGTTTTCAGTACATGGCACTGGCAGAAGTACTAGTTTTACAAATGGTTGTCGTCTTGGCTAAGACTGCTCTAAGAAAAATTTCGTCAAAAAAAACATGCGTCTTTCTTTTTTTTTAAGTGAGGTTATCACAGGAAGGTGGTTTGCAAACACCCTAAATATGATAACTATTAAATATTGGGGTGTGCTTCTGCATTATGAAGAAATAAGCCTTGAAAATATGAATGAAAGTTCTGCTTGCAAGAGTGTGAATTGTGCCGGTGGCAATTATCAGTGTAATCCATGGATAATCGTGTTAGTCTATCACAGAGAGAGGTAGCTTAGTGAAGGAAACGATAAGGGAACTCATTTCTAAACCTCCAGAATCTCCTCTGATAAATCTTTCCAGTGTACTGCACGTTGATCTGCACTTATTTTTTTTAGTTGATGGGTATGCATCGTTTTGAGATGTATAAGCTGGGATTAGTGTCTTCCAGCAGTGTTTATTAATAGGGAGCAAGCATGAGTCACTGTAAGAAGCACATTTGCATTCGAATATACTGCATACAGAATGTATGTTGTACGCACGTGTAAATAAATAAAGACATTGGATGTCCGTGCATGTTAGCCGAAACGTTCACCTAACATCGACAGACCAATATAAATTGATTCATCGTGAACTGAGCAGGTGATATGAAGCAGCTGTTTTGCTATAGCCTATAGTTCGCAGATTTAGAGACCTGGATGCTAGAGGTTAATATTTTAATCTCTTGAAATGAACTTCGCACACTCATCAAAAAGTGAAGGACGCTTTGTGAATTGCCAACTTTGTTCGGCAAGGTGTGTCATAACGAATAATTTTGCGTACGTCTCCCTTCTTGCATGATTTAAACGTTGGGCAAAGCGATGCTACGCAAAGAGAGCATGATCGCTTTAGAGTCCGACGCCACTGGCCTCCGATGGCGCACCCCGGCGGACACTTGACGGAAACCCGGCACCGTTCCAGGGCACAGATGAACGGAGGGACAGATTTACGGGATCCTGATACATTTTATTACAATGCGCGCTAAGGAGAGAGGAATACACATGGTGCGTATAGTAAGCATCGCCTGAGCACACGCCCCTTCTGCATGTTCCAATAAATACGAAATGTTTCATCTGCCGTAGGTGCATATGCCTTATTTGACGACCAATTTTGCCATGTGGCTGTGTTGTATACGATCATGTATATACAGGACGTTGAAAAAAATGGATCCAATACTATTGAAGATAAAACATAGTAAGTCCCCCCGTCATAGGAATGTAAAGTAAAACGTGTGCTTACAGAAGCAGTTTAATG
This sequence comes from Rhipicephalus microplus, assembly GCF_043290135.1. Classification (NCBI taxonomy): domain Eukaryota; kingdom Metazoa; phylum Arthropoda; class Arachnida; order Ixodida; family Ixodidae; genus Rhipicephalus; species Rhipicephalus microplus. Next base: position 285,621,633 of record NC_134701.1, read on the forward strand.
TTTACTGTACACTGATATCAAAGAACTTGCACAATACGCGGTGATTTCTGACAGCTACAGCACCCCCAAACGTGGACACTATTACCTTAACGCCGGATCGTACATACCCCGAACCCTCCCCCTACACGGAGACGCATTTATTCGAGTTCCCCCCGTGGGAAGATGCGGTCGTCTTTGGTTTGTGGAGCATGTGACTGTAGCGCGGTGGATAGCATGCCTGGCTTCTATAGTCGAGAATCCAGAAGCCGTGGGTTCGACTGCCGTTAACGAAACGTTTAAGTGCGAAGCATTTCTTTGCGCACTGCAAGTACTTTTAGCATCTATCTATCTATCTATCTATCTATCTATCTATCTATCTATCTATCTATCTATCTATCTATCTATCTATCTATCTATCTATCTATCTATCTATCTATCTATCTATCTATCTATCTATCTATCTATCTATCTATCTCGCCGCTTACTTCTGGGTGCTCTCGTGATCACCCTCATAACTTGATGTGAAATGAAACTTGTATGAAAGGGTAAGATTGTTTCACGAATATGACTCGCTGGTCGAGACAGGAATAATGTCACAATCCCATCGCGGACGTCGTCAAACACTTTACGCCACACAGAGGCACATACTCGCGGGCGGGTGTTTGCCACAGGTATGCGCCACGGGCGACTGACAGTTTACATCTACCCAAGAACGGAGAGAACACATATGGGTAATTTTAATGCGTGAGTGATAAGAAAAAAATCACAGCATATACAAGAAGTTAGTGATGAGGGGTGAAGCGTCCATCTATCCATCCGTCTGTCCGTCCAACTATACGAAAACCACTAACGTCATCTATTGATATTACTTCCAAGGGCATATACACGCAAAGCCATCTAGTGAGAAATTCCTAAAACTAACCAAGAGTACCCACATACTGCTACTGCTACTAGAAAGGAGGGAACGACCCACATCCTCAGGAGTTTCACCCCTAAAAGCTGAAATCAGCAGCCATGACCCGACGAATTCAAAGACTAAATGTCAGATTCTCAGCAAGAATCTACACCTGAGCATTCTGCGTCGCAGTCAAATATTCTGCCACTGAACTACGCCAGGTTTCGGAAGTAATTTTTGAATAGACGCTAATGTTCTTGAAACGTCAAATGTGGTTACATTTTTGGCTATCCTATATATATTAAACATTACATATATACTCCTATGATGCTACCTTCACGTGGGGTTAACGTCAATAGTAGTAAGGTGTCATCCGATGAAGTTGATTTATGTAGATGTGTCCAGTGCTACCATCCTCGCGAGCACCAGCGCTTCACATTAGCTTATTGTTTCTGGTGTTGCTAAAACTCATGCTCCTGTTTGAATAGTTGCGCAAGTGCGAACTAATGGTAATGTAAACATCTGTGACTGTTCAACACATGTCTGTGCGTGCAACATTTGTACATATAATCAGCATCATTTCATAATGTGTCGCTCAATGAGGAAAATGGCAACACGGTCACCTTCACTCCACATTCTTCGCATAACTTTGATTTTCAAGGTACGCGGCATCTGCTGAATTTTTTTTTCTTTTTTTATCTAGCGTCTTATTCCACCTCATTTCCGTGATGAAAATACGTCACTGAAGTTTTCGTGGACCCCTGCATTGAACACTTTCGTGTTGAAAAATAACATCGTCTCCCGCTTAAAGGGAACCCTGTGTTGATGTGAAGAAGCGTGGAGGTGATCTGAACGACACAGTCCCCGGCATAGGAATTGTATCTAAAAAACAGCCCGAACACGTCCTCCTGATACTAGCGATTGTACGATTACTGTGGCATAGTGCATCTTAGGAGTGGTACAAACATAAAATATGACAGACCGTGTGGAAATTAAAACAGTTCATTTTTAACCTGCGGAAATAAGCAGTCCAGTCAAACGGGCGAGTTGGAGTCCTTACAGCAAATAGTCCTAGCCCCTTTTATATTTCTGAAAGGTGGCCACTCTCATATAAGAACGGCCACCAGCTAAATTGCCAGATTTTTCTGCTTCGTGGTGATTATAACCACTACCAAGTGATGAAATTTGAATAAATTAGCTAGCAAACCAAAACCGACGCACCAAACAGCCCACCTACCATTCACTTCGAAAGCCCGCTGAATGGCGACAGAGTTTCGCTCGCATTGGGAAAAGAGGATAAGCGAGCATCGATGAGCAGCCTCGCGGCAGGAAAGCTTTGCTACGAAACGGATTATAGATTGTTAGTTGATATCAATGAAGAAAACAGTGGCGTATTTGAAAAAGTTTTCGAAGTAAATAGTAAAAGGGCTTTTTGGTGTGTTGGTTCACCAGTGGCCGTTTTTCAGGAGAAGAAGGAGGAAAGATTAAACGGAAAGACAGGGGGGTTAGCCGGTTCTTAGACCGGCTGGCTGCCCTGTCCTGGGGAAAGGGGTGAGGGGAATAAAACATGATAGAAAAGAAATGTTGCAAAGAGAGAGGGAAAAAATACAAAAATAGCGAAAGACGAAAGGTAAAATCAAAGAGAATAGGACACTAAAGTCTGTCTCTGAGGCCGGTCGTCCACAAAAAGCGTAGCAAAGATTTCAAAGCCTTCTGTGCTGAGGATGCGCTCGGCCAACGACCCAGAATCTTTCGTTCCGACAAAGGCCGATCATCCAGTCTATCCAGAGCTGCAATCAGTTTTTGTCTTGCGCGTTGAAGTGGGTACACTCACATAAAAGGTGGGCGATGGTTTTTTCGCAGCTGCGGTAAGTGCATGTAGAAGAGCTGGTCATTCCAATGAGATAGGAGTTTGCGTTCGTGAAGGCCACTCCAAGCCACAGGCGGCATGGAAGAGTCTCCTCAGCTCGAGATATCCCTGAGGAAAGACGAAGCTGGAGATCAGGATCCAAGTTATGCAGGCGCGAGTTTGTGAATTCTGTTGGGTTCCACTGTACCTGTGTGAGATCACGTGCAATCAAACGAAGTCTTGTAGAGGCGTCAGTTCTTGAGAACGGGATGACTCTGTATTGAGTACCGTCGTGTGCACATCTAGTGGCCTCATCTGCACGGTCATTGCCATATATAACGCAATGACCTGGTATTCACTGATACACCATGCTGTGTTGTTTCTCAATTGTTTGGCGATGAAAAACCCTTACTTCAGCTACTAACCGTTCATTAGTTCCATGGCGAAAGGGTGACATGAGACATTGAAAAGCTGCCTTCGTGTCTGAGAAAATAGACCAAGTTTCCGAAGATTCTTAAACTATAAACTCCAGAGCTGCACGTATGGTGGCGAATTCTACAGCTGTCGACGACGTCAAATGCGATGTCATAAATTTAATTGTGATGGACCTCACGGGAAAAACCTCCACCCCTGCTGAGCTTAGTGCAACACAGAGCCATTCGTGTAAATAAGAAGGCGTCCATTGTGCTTTTCTTGCAGGAATAGTAATGTAGCCTGTTTCAGGGCTCGATGCAACGACGTTTTGTTGTTTCGCATGCCAGGAATAGTAAGAAGGGCTTTGAGTGGGTGTAGACATGGTGACAGCGGCCGTGCTGCATGCGTGAAGTGCAATGGAAGCACTGTGCAGTGCGTGGCTTGGATCGACTGGAGACGCGCAAGTTTGTTCTTCGGATCCCGCAAAGCACGGGTAAGCTGTAGCGCATAAAACCTAGGAACAGAACAGTGTAGAGTTCAAGCATCGCTAGTACCGATGCCCCCCCCCCCCTTGTTTTTTCAGCAAGAAACCTCAGTACGTGGGTGATTATGGTGACTTTCGTTTTCATGTTGACGATGTGAGGGCTCCAGAAGAGGTCGTGATCAACTTTGATTCGGAGGAATCAGTGGGTCTTCAAGTACTTGATTGTGTGGCCATTGATTTTAATAACATATGGACCCATCGCCTTAGGAGCGAATGCTATAGGCGAGCATTTCTCTGATGACAGCTCTAGTCCCCGTTCTTCAAGGTACTTTGTCGCTAGTGTAGCCGAGCTCTGAAGCTCGGCACGCAAATGAAGGCGTGTTATGCCTGACGCCCAGATGCAGATGTCATCTTCATATATTGATAGATGGACCGATTCTGGAAGTGCGTGAACCAGGTAGATAAGCACAAAATTGAAAAGTGTGGGGTTAAGAACAGCACCTCGAGGCACACCACGACGGATGCAATGATTTGTTGTGCCATTCGCTGTCTGTACAAAGAAAGTTCTGCTCTTAAAATAGCTGTCGATCCATGGGTAAACCCGACCCCCTAATCCAGCATTTTCCATGATATTTAGTATGGCTTCACGTGATATGCGCCTTTCACGTCCAAGAACAACGCCGCATATAAACGCTTCAGTCTTTTTTGGTGCTGCACAGACGAGAACAGGTCAATAACGTCATCAATAGCAGACCGCCCACGCCGGAAGCCCGTCATAGCATCATGGTATACCTCGTGGTGCTCCACGTACGCGAGTCAAAATGATGCTACCCATAACTTTGCCGAAACAGCTGGCAAGCACGATGAGGTGATAAGAGGTCAAGCGCAGAGGATATTTACCTGGTTTAAGCACAGGGACGAGACGGCTGGATTTCCATGAAGGAGGGGCAAATCCGCTGCTCCACGAGTCATTGTTCCCGAATTGAAGGGCTCATCTAGCTGCTTCACCGTGGTTGCAAAGAGTCTTGTACGTGATCCCATCCGGACCAGGCGATCAAGATCGTTTGCATGCCATCAAGCCGTCTTTCAGAAATTTTGAAGTGGCTATGGACTACTTGCAGGGGTGAACTGAGTTAACTCATTCAACTCAAGAAGTTCGTTCCACTGGTCGAAAAGCTATTTGTCTTAATTTTTATTATTACTGCTACAATGAACGTTTGTACGCATAAGATCTCCTATGCCACAGTAAAAGTATCAGTGCAGGTACACTCTAAGCCGAAAATAACTAAAGTGGGGTATGCCATTGGTCCTTTAGGGGTTTAAATGCGCTGCCACAGATTTTGAACCAATTTCGGACTAACTGCGGGAGTAACTGCAAGGGTTCAACTGTTACCTCAAGCACTCACTCCACTTGGTTTAATGTTGGTCGCAGTAGAATGCTCCAGTCGGACTAACAGTTGAACCGTCTGGACGAATGGCAAAAAATGGCAACACTGCGTTTGTGGAGTATATTTTATGTGTACTCCAATTTAATCAGCATTGAGAAACATAGCGTGTTATTCATGCAACACACACACACACACACACACACACACACATATATATATATATATATATATATATATACTATTATTTCGAAGTAAAACACCGCAAACACTGACTGCCCACGCTATACTAAAAGAACAGACTATCGGGTATATATACAACAGTATTTAGGCCTCCCATCTAGTGCCAGTGGGCGACTTTTACTCGGCTTAAAAAAACAATAAACATTGATACCGTAACGCGAAAATTCACATGGGCTAATTCGTAGCACCGATGCGCACCGATCTTTTTAATATGGATCCATCTAATCTTCAACATGCCTCCAGCCCGAGACTACGAATTATCAGCTAGCATTCGATCATGTCGGCCGAACCAGCGTTCGCAGGGCTGGCGCACGAGTCCGCAAACACAAACATAGCAGCGGCGCTTATGGGGGAAAGCCGGCGAAGCAGCCATGCGCCCCGCCGATACCATACCGTGTCGGCTTGTCGACGGCGTCGCTAGGCTTACGACGAGTACGGCTAAACGACCACCGGCGATCGCAACATGCGGCTCGCGTGGAATTTTCGTCGTCGTTATTTTATTGTCACAAATAAACAGTAGGTAAGTGTCCCATGTTCGCGGTGCCTTACAGGGCGATGTAGTTATCTGTATACTTACAGCGACGAGACCGTTCGCAGGCACGGTTCTTTCATTGTGCTGGTAAGCCGCTCTTTGTGTACCACCGACCGCATGATTAGTCGTATCCGCGATCGCCTACACGCTGGATTTTGGATAACGACTGTCGCATGGAGAAAAAGACATAAGTTTGTCTGAGCTACATTTTCTGTGAATTTGTACGCGACGTTTCTTTCGCTTGTGCCGGCAATTCACTCACACCGGCAGCCAGCTTGATACCGATGACGTACGAAGCCTACTTTTTCTATATATCGCTTTGAAGTTGTGGTCACTGTGTGGGTACACGACCGCTGATGAAGAGCTTACTTTTATTAGCGTTGTCAGTGTTCATCGTAGTTCGAACTAATTCAGCATATTGAAGCGAGTTATCCGCCTTGTCCGTGTTCGGCAATTTTCACTTGGTTTCGGCCCGCCCGTGCCGGCATCGTGAAAACGCGAGGGCGCTTGTTGTGTGCACTGACTGCGTGTTGTACTACTTGCCTCTCATAACATCTTCTATTCGTTTCATAGTGCTTCGCTTTCACAGTGGCGTACAGCCTATATAACTTGTTTTCATGATCGCCTACCACGCCGAGCATTGCAGTGCAGCATCGACAGAGGCGATCGCCGCGCAGTTGCCCTCCCCGTTGGTCCCTTCATTGCCGGGCGTTTGCGCACGACATGCACTGCGACGCATTTAGTCCCTTTTGAATGAACCGTTCGTCCGTTGGTTTAACGACTGCAGTTAGTCCAACTTTGCCGAATTTTGGCTTAGAGTGTAGTATACGCGGATACCTTCTTTCTGTTTTTTAGAATAATATTGGACACATTTCTTCAAACACACACACACACACACGCACATATATATATATATATATATATATATATATATATATATATATATATATATATATATATATGTATATATATATATATATATATATATATATATATATATATATATAGTGGGAGTAATAATTCAATGGGCCAGTTAGTCTTTGTGAAGGTATGGGATATGGCACAACGGGAGCGTTGTCAACAAGGATAAATATATTTATTTCCCAACAGTTTCGGGAGGGGCCCTCCCTTCATCAGGGGATGAGATAATGAGATATACTGACATGAATTTCAAAACTTCGTTGCTGCCGCGTCCCTCTCGCCTTGAAACATGTTTGCGAGAGTGAGAAGGAACTAAAAAAAGGGGGGGAGAAAAAAAAAGAAAAAGAAAGAAAAGAAAGAACGTAAAAAAGAGGAAGAACCACTGTCAACAATGAGAACGAAACCAACTGTCCGTGTACGTCCACATACGTTTCTTATCACGTGCTGTGCTGTTCAGTTCTCGACGTGTGTCGGGCCACCCATGATTGTCGCCGCGGGGCCGGGAAGGTCCCTGACGGCGTGCGTAAAGAAAGGGTTTCCCCGTAATGGGTCGGTCGGCATGCGGCGTGCGTAAAGGAAGGGTCTCCCGTTAATGGGTCGGTCGGTTCTTTTTACCTTTAATCTTCGTCCGTTTGCCTTCAATGGTCATCAAGTGGTAGGCGAACGAAAACACTTTGTACGTGCATGTGGAAAAAGGAAGAAAAGAAAAAATGAATGAAGAAAAAACGAAAACAAGAATGGACAGTGTACACGTACGAGTCAGTCAGAAAAAAGCATGGTCTCCAGCTATCAATCTTTGTCACCAATTTCCTCCTGGCTTACTTGTCGGAGGCAGTTGACTTTACCGGGGTCCTCGTTGATGCCGGCTACTAATGTTCGAAATTTGAAAATAAAATATCCCTCACGCTGTTGGCGCTCGCGTCTGTTTGAGAAACCGGACTGCAAAAGAGTTACGCTGATATTGTCAAAACTGTGGTTTGGCAGGCGCAGATGTCTAGATAAAGGTAGCTTCGGCAGTGAAGTGGCGTGGTACCGGTGATTATTAAACCGCAGCCGAAATGGCGTGTCTGTTTGGCCGATATATTCTTCTCCGCAGATGTTGCAATGTAGCATGTATATTACGTTACTGGAGTCACAATTAAGGCTTTCATTTATGCAGACTTTGAAATCCGAGAAGTTTGCTTTGGATTCACGTGTTGTGACCATCTGTGGGCATACCTTGCATCGAGCTTTTCCGCAGGGATGGCACCCTGATTGAAATTTGGGGGTGGTTGTTTTTGCTCTGACAAGAATGTCCTTCAGATTTTTATCCCGGCGGTACACCACGTGAGGTGGCTTCGCGAAGATAGAAGTTAGTCGTTTGCTTTGCCTGATTATGTTGAAATGGCGGGACAGTATGTTGTTGATTCGTGGCGCTGATGAGGAGTAAGTTAGTACAAGGAACAACCACACAATGTGGAACCAACAATGTCGAAACAAGAATATTTTAGTCAAGTGGGCTGGTTAGCAGTAGTTTCTGATTTCTGTGAAAATTGTACTGCTGCTAGGGCAGAAATGTGAAGCAAGTTTCAACTTGGCCATCAGCCCAAAGTTTTCGGGATTGATGAAGGCTGTGTTTGAAAGCAATTTGGTTTTTGTAAAAACTTTTTTCCAGGGATGATTATCATTTTTGCGGGGAAGAAGGAGGTTTTCTATGTCTTCTTCCGCTTCTCCACATGAACATGTCACACTCTCAAATTGCCTCAAGCTCTACAGGAAGGTCTTCGTATAGGTCATGCCTTGCCGAATCGAATGAATGACTCCTTCTCCCAATCAGCTAACCTTTATCAGAATATTAAATTCTTTGTTGGGATCAATAGTACATAGGTTACTGTTCTGTGCACTATTTGCGAACTAAGCTTCATTGCACAACACACAGTTCAGCTTACACAGTGAACGTTCCGCATCACTCATGCGTATTGATAGTCATAATAAATAAGTCTTTTGATGCGCTGCATTAGCGGTGCAATCAGCAATATTATATGCTTCGCGTTTTATGAGGCATGTAAGACTGAAGTCTTAACAAAAGAAAGTGGTTTAGCAGCTTTACGTCGCCATTTCGGCTTGACTGCACAGATGACGCGATACTTTGCTGAAATGATGTCGGCATTAAAGAATTGGCAATACCAAGTTTTCGCATCATCATATTTGATAGCTTGTTTTTTTTACTAAAACTTTGCATGAAATATCTCACATGTCTGCTTTTTACTGTCACAAAATTGGTTAAGATCAACTGCGTGCGTCATGATGTGGCCGGTATCATTCTCAGGAATTACGAAGCTGGTAGTATTCCAGACTCTAGTGTCATTTTGAGCAAGGCAACGAAGTTTAACGGTGCTCTTCTTGAGATGTCTTCAAAGCTGAAGCCAGTTTCGCGAACATCATTCCCTGAAACGTTTGAAAGGGTGGTGGAGGGCGGGCGTGGGAGCTGCTCAGGCTGTCTTTGAAATGATTGATTGATTGATTGATTAATTGATTCGTGGGGTTTAACGTCCCAAAACCACCATACGATTATGAGAGACGCCGTAGTGGAGGACTCCGGAAATTTTGACCACCTGGGGTTCTTTAACGTGCACCGAAATCTGAGCACACGGGCCTACGACATTTCCGCCTCCATCGGAAATGCAGCCACCGCAGCCGGGATTGTCTTTAAAATGAGGATCTCACAGCCCTGTGTTGAACATTTAACGAGTTGAATCTGCATCTTAAAGCGGAGAGCACACCTACGTGCGGCATTTCATCGTACCAGGAACTCTTCACATTTCAGTGATTCGGGAACGAACTTCTTTCTGAGAAGTGCACTCGCCTTAGCGTTGTTTACCGAAAATCAAGAGCCTCTTGAATAACCTGCAACCTTCATGTCATCTTCTACCAGATGCCTGAGGAAATGCTTCCGAGGAATACAGGAACAACCATGACTTACGTGGGGCTAACACAAAACCTTAAAGTTTCATTTTTTTATGTCGTGGTGGTCTTGTGTACCTTGCCGAATCAATTATTTCTGCTATTTAAACCCAAAGTAAAAAAAAACGTTACAAATCGAGCACGAATATTATTATGTTACCGCTTACTTGGCACTACGACGAATGCTGGATTCTCACAAACAAACAAAATAACCAGAATTCATTATGTTCTGTTTTTGATTGGTTTCTTTCAATGCGTGGGGTCAAATTAATTTTTGTTTCTTCGGGAGAAAGCTCGCTTGCCGATTCTCGAAGAGTGGTCATTCTGAGGTGACTATATTTTAAAGGGGTCGCAAAATCAGAATAATTGAGAGAGAAACAGACAAGCTTGGAGACGCAACGAGTTTATTCAGGCGCACGTCGGGTTTGTCATCTCGAACTTGTAGAAAGAAAGGGGCGGAACAAAATATATCGTACTAAGGCTCTGCAACAATCAATATTCTTTTCTCTGAAGTGTTTTTTATATTAAAAATAAACCTTTTAGTCTTTATAGTTTTCCAGTAAAGAAACAAATGTCGAACTAGGTGCATTACAGTATGATTCGGACAGTGGTTCGGCCAGTAAATAGCGCAAGCTTAAGTTGCCTACTGCAGGTTAGTATGAAGAGCTACAATAGCGAGAACAGTATATGGCAATGAACATAATGTTCCACGACGCTAGCGAGACAAGTCATGCTATCCGGGTGAAAAGTAAACGAGTAGACCTGCATAAGAATATTTATAACGGTGCGGTCATTCGTAGCATGCCAAGTTACGAAGTGGGTACTTGTTTATGGCACGAATTTATGGTGAGAAGGCCCCTTTCAAGCTGCATCGTCGCAATTTCTTCGTGTGAGGCTCGGTTGAGCAAGGCATAGAAGCGACAGCGGCTCATCATCTGAACTTCGACCTGCTCTTCTTGTTCTCGACAAAAGTGGGCGCTGCCCACATGAGGTCACGGTGGCCTCGATAAATTGCTAGCACGCAAACAGTGCTTGCTTTTCTGCCTAAAAAGGCGGGCCTGATATTGTTGTGAAGTGTGGCAACGTGTAACAGTGGGAGGAGCTGAAGGCAAAAGAGAAACAGGGTCGCCACTTGGCTCAGCATCGTGACACAATACGTTCTTATTAAAGAAGCTCGAAACGAGTTGGCAGTGAAAAAAATCAGGTGCGATGAAAGCTTAGCTGAGTCGGAGGAAGGAGGCACCGGTAGAGAAACGTGCCAATGGGCACAGCAGCCTCAGTTTGTACGTGCACGCATTACGTGAGAGACAGAGAAACTATTTCTTTTCACTTCGCTGACACGAAAGTGGCCAAGTGCGAAAGAATACAGCGTAAAGAAAAGATCAAGGCGGAACCAGCGAGCACCTTGGCTCTAACGGACACTATGGCAGTTCTCTTTAAAATGGTCTGTTTTTTTTATTTCTATATTGAGCTCCTGCTGCAAATCAAAAAAGACTTATGCACGTTTTGGCCTTTCTTTGTTTTTTTGTAAATGTTTGGACTTTGTAAAGCTGGTATTTGCGTGAATCCATGGTGTTGCTGGTAAAATAGTTCCGCAGTAAAACGACCCCCCATCAATGTGTTGAAACCTCCTACGTGACATCATTATCTTCGCCACAATTGCCTAGTTCCCTACACAGACTAGTTAACGCAACCAATGGGCTCTCTGACCACACTAAATTACCCGAGCCATACGTACGTGTACAATTGCTCGCTTATCCCACATTGCTATGTGCATTATTTACATTTGCACGTCTCTCAGGAGCTTGCTCTCAGGATTTTGTTACTAGCGTTATGTGTAGTTTTTATGGGGTTTGTTTCAGATGAAATAGAGTACACCTTTCGGAACTAGTGTGCAATAAGAAGTTCACTTCATAATTTGTATATAGCCAATTGTTAGGAAGGTGCTTTTTTTACGTGTAACGCTCGTTGGAATAATAAGGCTGGCTGTCATGGTCGATGATATTGTATTAGTCCGAGAGGATATCTTCTAAGACTGACCGAATACCCGAAAAAAATTCTCATGCGAAAAAACAAGACTTCAAGATATCACTTTTTCACGTGCAGTAATAAGCTTTAACGTTTTAAAGAAGTTGTAAAGACAAGCTGTTCAGCAGAAACGCATTCTCTGCTTTCTCTGCTTTCTCTGTGGCTTGAAGACTGAATAAATATAGTTTGCGCGTTTCAAATTTGTTTGGAATAAACAAGCTTACGGTGATCTGCTGCTAAGTGGAAAATGTGGCCAATGATTTTCATCGCTACTGTCCCTTGTTTCCGTCCCACTTACTCGTCACCAAAAGTGACCCTTATAGGGCAGGGCCGAAGCGTAGCCAGAAATTTTTTGGGAGGTTGGGGGGTGAAGTTATGCAAAAATGTCCCGTAAAGTTTAGCTGTTGTCATTACAAGATTCGACTTATGAATGCTGGTACAAACATCAATTGTCTGTGATAGAACTATCAGAACCATTGAGGTAATGTTATTAAGGAACGTTATACAAGGGAAGTTTCACACACATGTCAAGAGCAGAATTGCAAGTAATTATAATTGGCGGAAACGTATGAAACGACTGGAGTTGAACGAATTTTGACATGGAAATTTTCACCAACTTCTAAATGCATAATTTTGGGACAAAGTGAGAAAAGTCGCACTATGTAACATATGAAAGTAATACTTCCTGAATACCACCTATGTAAAAGAGGTAATAATTAATATGTATCATATATGAGGCCAACATCAAAAGGAATAAACTTGCGCTAGTTCCTTTACATTTCGAAATCCATTAGGCACTGAAATGTAAACTGCCTTGTGGCATTTACATAAAGCGATGTAACCTTTTGTTAGTAATGTTAAGTGCATCAGCATTTTTAGGCATAGTTCATTTAGTGTGGTTGCGAATGCTTTTTAAAGCTTCACATTGCCGTAATGAGTACACGATAAAAGAACGTGATATGAAGGGCGATACCTGAAAACATAATTTTTTTGCTGAAAAATTTCCCACTGCGTCGAATAGTGCTGTTCTTCGTAATTCAGTATTTTTGTATGTTTTCAGTGTTTCATGTTTGTATATGTTGTCAATCAATACAATTTAATCTTGATGAAATACAGGTTTGGTGCATCCAAGAATTGAGGCGTTTTATATTGACCGAAGCGCTAATTCCTGGACCAAAAATAATTACTGTAAGTTCGATAACGCTGTGTTTTCCCATAATGGTGTGCAATAGTATGTGCGAGTTGAAAAGCAGAAAATATTAAATTATTTTAATGCTAGCAAAATAAGAGACGCTTCCGATTTATTACACCAGCTCTTCTTTCTAATTTCGGCAATCAAGTTTTCAGTTTTATTTATCTGGGGCATATTTTGTGAAGAAAGTTACGCCCACAATCCTGGTTTGTTTTTCAATTTTGATTGAAAATGGCCCAAAAGTTACACAGTTATATATTTTTTTTCTAAAATGCCGGGAGAACGGAACAACACACATTTAGTTTTCGATTCATTTAAAATAAGCCTACTGGACTTGCACAGGGGGTGCGATTGCGCAATTATTCAATTTCTTTTTACTATACTCTTCACTGCCATTAGCTGTCTGTGATTGGATAGCGTTGTAGATAGCTAATTAACGGAATCGTTCAGTGGCTGCACCCCAGATCTCTAAGCTGTGACAGACTGTATTACCCTTTCTTCTTGGGGTCTCCAAGTCTGTTCCTTTAATAAGTACTGATTAATTAATGATCGACGTACACTATATATTTACAATCTTCATAGATTCTTACTGTTTCATTAATATGAAAAAAGAAGAGAATTGGTCCGAGCGTGTTACCCTGAGGAACACCGAATTCATAATCCTAAGGTGTGATTTGTAACTATTTAACTCGACGTATTTGTAGCGTACCCTCAGATAAGATTTGATAGGTTGAAGTACGGTTCCTCATAACCCGTGTTGTATTAACTTGTCAAAATAATATCGAATGGTTTACCTAATTGAAAGTTTTAAAAAAATCTAGAAGTATACCTAGTGTCATGACATTATTTTCAAAATTCTGTCAAGGTTTTTTTTTTCTTTTTGAGATAAAAGTGCGGTCTCAGTGCAACAACCCTTTGTGAAGCCTAATTGGTGATCTTTTAGTATGTTACTTTCTAGTGAACAACTCAACGTGACATTAAAATATCTTATCGAGTCCCTTTGAAGAGATAGGCAAAATCGGCACGGGACTATAGTTGCTTAAGATATTGTTACGTGAGTAACGAGACAAAGTATTGCGAATATATTCGAAAAATATATTTGCAAGAGCGGTTGCAGCACTGGCCAGTCTGGCTCCGAGCTCGAGCAGCCAGCGAGCCTCATCTTCCTCGTCGGGCGCACACGCGCATTCGCACTATGGTTTGTGGCAGCCTACAGGTAGCATAACCCCCGTCGGCAAAGGCGCCGTCTCGGCGCATCTAGATGTCAAGATCATTGGGCGAGTGGTACTGCTTCAGGCGTGCGACGTGTACGATGTCGGTGGCCCTAGGGGTGGATGAAGACGGCGAGGCAGCAGGAGTGATTTCATAAGTGACGGGAGTCACCTCACGAAGCACTCTGTAGGGCCCTGTGTACCGAGAGAGCAGCTTGTCAGACAGGCCAACGTGCCTGGTCGGAGACCACAGCAGAACCAACGAACCGGGCGAAAAGTGCACATCGCGGTGTCGTTGGTCGTACCGACGCCGTTGGTTTGCTTGGGAGGTCAGAAGGCGAGCACGAGCGGTTTCGCGTGCGTGGGCGGCCCGGCTGATGGCGTCCAGAGCATATTGTGAAGTTGGAGCTGCTGGTAACGGAATCGTCGTATCGAGGGGTAATGTGGGTTCGCGGCCGAACAGCAAGAAAAAAGGGGAGTAACCAGCCGTGTCGTGGCGCGAAGAATTGTAGGCAAATGTCACGTATGGTAAAGCGATGTCCCAGTCAGAGTGATCTGAGGAAACGTACTTTGCAAGCATGTCAGTTAGGGTTCGGTTCAGGCGTTCTGTGAGGCCATTTGTTTGCGGATGGTACGACGTAGTGAGCTTGTGGCGTGTTGCACAAGAGCGTAGGATGTCCGCTATGACTTTCGATAGAAATGTGCGGCCTCGGTCCGTGAGCAGCTGGCGTGGAGCACCATGTTGCAAGATCACGTCGTGTAGAAGAAAATCGGCGACGTCAGTGGCGCAACTTGTTGGAAGGGCGCGTGTGATTGCGTAGCGTGTGGCGTAGTCTGTGGCCACAGCTATCCACCTGTTGCCAGCAGAAGACAGAGGAAAAGGGCCGAGTAAGTCCAAGCCGACGCGAAAGAAAGGTTCCGTAGAAATATCGAGTGGTTGAAGGCGCCCAGCCGGAAGCGTCGATGGTGTTTTGCGGCGCTGACATTCCTCACACGCCGCGACGTATCTTCTGACGGACCGTGCCAGACCTGGCCAATAGAAGCGACGGCGAATCCGGTCGTATGTGCGGGACACACCCAGGTGACCGGCAGTAGGAACGTCATGAAGTTCGTGGAGTACAGCCAAGCGGAGGTGTTTGGGTATGGCAAGCAGCAGAGATGGGCCGTCTGGATGGAAGTTATGCCGGTATAATGTGCCATTCTGGAGTACGAACGAGCGATAGGATCGGTTCGATGGGGAGGAGTCGAGGCGCTCAATGATAGCTCGTAGGGCTGCATCACGGCGTTGCTCGTCGGCTATGTGGTTCAGTTGAGAAACGGAGCACACGCAGGCGTCGTTGTCAGGTATGGTGGCCGATGGGTCAACTGGATAGCGAGAAAGGCAATCGGCGTCCTGGTGCAGGCGTCCAGACTTGTATATCACAGAAAAGGTGTATTCTTGCAGTCGCAGAGCCCAGCGACCAAGTCGACCTGTAGGATCTCTTAAGGATGAAAGCCAGCAGAGCGCGTGGTGGTCGGTGACGACGGAAAAGTGAGTGCCATATAAATATGGACGGAATTTTGAGACCGCCCAGACAAGAGCAAGGCATTCTCGCTCCGTGATCGAATAGTTACGCTCTGCAGGTGTAAGGAGGCGGCTAGCATACGCGATAACGCGGTCGTGTCCCTGTTGGCATTGGGCGAGAACGGCTCCGATACCGTGACCACTGGCATCAGTTCGGACCTCAGTTCGGGCAGATGGGTCAAAGTGGGCGAGGATAGGGGGCGTCGTCAAAAGTGTTATGAGGTGAGAGAAGGCGGCAGCTTGAGTGGACCCCCACGAAAATGGAACGCCTTTCTTCAAAAGATCGGTAAGTGGTTGGGCGATTGCCGCAAAATCTTTCACGAACCGCCTAAAGTAGGAGCAAAGTCCCACAAAGCTCCGGACATCTTTGGCGGATTGGGGTACTGGGAAACTCGTGACGGCACGAATTTTCTCAGGGTCCGGTCTCACACCAGAAGCATCGACAAGGTGGCCCAGCACGGTAATCTGTCGGCGGCCGAAGTGACACTTCGAGGAGTTCAACTGGAGGCCAGCTTTGCGGAAGACGTCGAGAATGGCCGACAGACGCTCAAGGTGGGTCTCAAACGTAGGTGCAAATACGAGGACGTCGTCTAGGTAACACAGGCATGTTGACCATTTGAACCCGTGTAGCAGAGAGTCCATCATACGTTCGAACGTGGCGGGGGCATTGCATAGACCGAAGGGCATAACCTTGAATTGGTATAGGCCATCTGGAGTGATGAAGGCGGTCTTTTCTTGGTCTTTCTCGTCTACGGCAATCTGCCAATAACCAGAACGAAGGTCGATGGATGAAAAGTAGCGTGCGCCGTGGAGACAATCGAGGGCGTCATCAATACGTGGTAAAGGATACACGTCCTTTTTGGTGATTCGATTTAGATGCCGGTAATCGATGCAAAAACGCCATGTGTTGTCCTTCTTTTTAACCAGGACGACGGGTGACGCCCATGGGCTTGATGAGGGCTCAATAATGCCTTTAGTTAACATCTTATTCACTTCAGCTTGAATAATCTGGCGCTCCGACGCGGACACGCGATACGGTCGACGGTGAATGGGAGCAGCATCACCGGTGTTGATGCGGTGCTTTACAAGAGAAGTTTGGCCGAGTGGGCGGTCGTCAAGGTCGAAGATGTCACGGTAGGAAGCTAGAAGGCGTGCGAGAGCGGCTGATTGCGCTGGGGGAAGGTCAGGGTCGATCATGGGACGTATTGACATGTCGAGGCATGTGGCATCGAGTGGGCGACAAGGAAAATTGGGGCATGCGTCGGCTGCGAAAGTGGTGACGTGATCATCGGCTAAGGACCGCAACGTGGCAATTAGGATGCCTTCAGGGAGGACTTGCTTTGTGAAGCCGAAATTTATGACGGGTAGACGGGTCCGGTTGGAGGCTACAGTTACGATGCAGTGAGGGACGGTGACGTCACGTGCCAGTAGGACATCAGGAATCGGCGTGACGATGTAATTCCCATCCAATACGGGTGAGGTCGTGGCAAATTCGGTGAATGTGAGGGCTTTAGGCGGTAAGCGGAGGAAGTCTGTGGCAGAAAGGCCGTGTTGAGGTTCAGGGTGAATATCCGGCTGAAGAGGAAGGTCTAAGCAAAGAGTACCAGCGGAACAGTCGATGAGAGCAGAATGGGTCGACAGGAAGTCCATCCCTAAGATGAGGTCATGAGGACAGTTCTGGAGCACCGTGAATAGAACAGGGATGTAACGGTCGGCGATGCGTATGCGAGCCGTACACATGCCAATGACAGGAACAGTGCCGCCATCGGCCACACGTACAGCTTCGGTAGCAGGGGGCGTGAGTACTTTTCTTAAGCGGCGACAAAGATGAACGCTGATTATGGACACATGAGCGCCAGTATCGACTAGTGCCGACAGAGAAATACCGTCCACGTGTACATCGACAAGATTTTTGTTCGTATGAAGCGTCAATGGAGGGTTTGGTTCAGACAGGGATGATGCAGCACTACCTCCAGGGGCTGCACTGTCTAGTTTTCCGTCGGGTACGATGAAAAGTTAGGCGGCGAGTGATGGCGGCGTGGCTGGGGCGACGGGGAACGACGGCGTTGAGGGGACGGAGAACGAGCAGGAAGGCGGCTGTTAGACGTGTCGAAAGCAGGGGCGGTACGGCTGGACGAATACCGGCGAAGATCTTCATATGGGCTATAAGGTGCGAAAAACTGGCTCCTATGTGGCGGCGTCCAGGAGGCACGGCAGTAGCGGGAGACATGTCCAACGCGGTGGCACCGGAAGCAGATCGGTTTGTCGTCAGGAGTTCGCCATTCCGCCGGGTTGCGAGATCGTGGAGCAACAAATGGGTCACGTCGAGGTGCATTAGTGGGAATTGGTCTGGAGGAGGGGCAAGAGATGGGGCAAGCATCAGGGAACCCGCGGTTGGCGAATTCTTGTCGTACGACCGCCTGAATAACGGAGATCGCGGGGGTTGTCGGTATCGTATGTTCGAAAGAAGTGGGCTGAAGCGGCGCTGGACTTGCTGCTTCAAGTTCCCGTCGAACGATACGCGTTACACTCTGCTCAAAGGGCGGTGTGACGGTAGAATCGGAGCAGGTGGACGTAGCCGCCGTGTTTGGCAACCGAGAAAAAGGAGGGCGCACCCGACGGCTTTTTGCTGTTTCGAAACGGCGGCATTCTTGAATTACACGGTCGATGGTCGAGACGTTAGTGTACACCAGCAAATTGAAGGCGTCGTCCGCGATCCCCTTCAAAACGTGTCCAACCTTTTCAGCCTCAGACATCGCCTCGTCCACTTTTCGGCAAAGAGCGAGAACTTCTTGGATGTATGACACATACGATTCAGTTGGCGACTGGACACGGGTAGCCAGCTCCTGTCGTGCAGCTGCGTGGCGACCGGTCGGGTCCCCAAAGATGTCACGTAGCTTCTCCTTGAACGTGTCCCAGCTGGTGAGTTCGGACTCATTTGTCTCGTACCAGACACGCGGGGTTCCGTCCAAGTAGAAGAGAACATTAGCGAGCATCATGGTAGGGTCCCAACGGTGAGTTTGACTGACCCGTTCATAAAGGCGAAGCCATTTGTCGACGTCGAGGCCAGGTTGCGCAGAAAATGTCCCGGGATCACGTGGTGTTTGGACGGCGACAAAGGTTGTCGGAGAAGCCGCAGATGATGAAGCGGACGCGTTGTCACTGGAAGCCATGGCGGAAAGCTGGAGGATGCGGCCACTGCGGAGCTGCGTGGTGAGGACGGGGATCGTTCCACCTCCACCAAATATGTTACGTGAGTAACGAGACAAAGTATTGCGAATATATTCGAAAAATATATTTGCAAGAGCGGTTGCAGCACTGGCCAGTCTGGCTCCGAGCTCGAGCAGCCAGCGAGCCTCATCTTCCTCGTCGGGCGCACACGCGCATTCGCACTATGGTTTGTGGCAGCCTACAGGTAGCAATATTTTTGTTTCATGTAGATTACAAAAATTGAAGCTACCTGGATGCTCTCTGAAAATATCCAAAACGAGTGACAGAGAAATTATATATTTTGCGTGTAAGTGCCGGCACAGTTAAGTCTATAACGTATTTAATTCGTTTCATTTCTAAATAATCCACAGCATGGCTACAGCCCTTTCTGAGCTTCTGATACAACATTGTTCCTTCAGAGGCAGATATTAGGGAAAAGTACATTGTTTTGGATATTCTCGGAACAGGGTTATCAGCTTCGGGACAATACATACCCTGTCATATTTCAACAGATAAATTGTTGAAAAGATTTGTTGATTGTATTTTCTTTGATATTCCTGTTTAGCAACTAGTTTATTGTCTTTCACACTTTGCTACCACAACGCAGGCAATCATCTTCAAATACAGCTTATAATTCTCGTTTCTTGATTTTTTAGACTATCTATTCAGCGTATTTCGAAGTGTTTAAAACTCTTGTAAAACTTCTATGTTACCAGATTCAATGTCTCGAAGAGGTTATTCTTATGCCTAATGCGCTCTATGTACTCACGTATGATCAACGTGAGTACGCAGTTCAAATTTTCTGAGCCACAAACAGTCTTTACTGAGTGAATGAGTAAAAACTTTGTTGAGAATATGAGATGGTGATTTGCAGTGTAAGGCGACAGGCACCCAAGCCTAAGTGATGGCCTCGAGTCCTTGAACACGGCTGGCTTCCTGGGCGTGGCGCATGGCCCACAGCAAATCAGGAGGTTCTCATTAGCGTCTCGTGGTTTGACCCACACACACACACACACACACACACACACAAACTACGCCAGTGTTGCACTCAGCGTACCGTCTGAAGCTGGCTACGTGATTTCTCGCAGCAGCGCCAGTCCTCGGCAGAAACTAGGAGGGCTGCTGTGAGCCAATTTCTCTTCATAACTCAATAATCCCGACTCCTTGATGGATGACGCCACCGGCACAAGGCCTCTGTTCTTTACGGTACAGGACCTAACTTGTCTTTACCTCAGCGTCATCCTTGTTTTTTCGTCGTGCATGTCTCTTTTTGTTTTGGCTTATGAGCCATTTGTCCGACTGAATGTGGGAAAGAAAAATTTGCTAGCCGATATCGAAAGCTGAGTTCTAGGCAATAATCATTTGTGGCGCTTGGATCTCAGCTCACGGTAAGCCGTAGTTAACCTGGGTCAAGGTGATCGCAAAGACTCGGGATAGTTGCAGTTCACCGGTATGACCTTGCCTCCGTTTGCTCCAATTACGTGGAGAGGCTTTCGACTTCTATTATGAGGAGGCATCTTTCTGCGAGTAGCAACAAAGGTGTGCACAATGTTACGTGTTATTTGGCTTTTTGGACGTTGTTCCGGACGTAATGCGATAGAAAAATAAACATATGGTAAATAGGACGTTTTGAAGTTATTGCACAATCAATATTTACATTCGGGGCAGTCAAGGGCCTATAATTTTGTTAGTCCTTGAACTCTTGTTTCCTTTCCTCTTGTATGTTAAAAAACATTCTGAGCTTGAATACCCTGTCATTCCTCTGCATTTTTTTCTTTTTCTCTCTGTTTGTCTTGATCTCTCATCATACAGACTGATCTTGCGCATGCCAACGTTCATTTGCAGGTTAGTCAGAAGAGTTCATGAAATTGGCCACTGCATGCATTTGCATTCAGTGGCTGACAAATAAACTCTTTGGCAACGCTGTGGGACGACAAAGGAAAAAAAAGAAAAACATGATATGCGCAATTGCATGCAACATAATATGTCACATTAGTGAAAAGGCCTGCATGAAGTTTATGGAATAAATTAATATATCTGAGCAATACACGAGTTCTCTATACTTGTCTAGCAGTAATGAAAGAAACACGTGTAAATATAAGGCTTCGTTTTTTTTTCATAGACACACCATTGATGAGAACTAACAGACAATGATGCCAAGGAAAGTATACGGGATGTTGTTAGAAGAACTTTTAATGTAAATGGGAAGAAAGAAATTCGAATAGAAAGTTAACTTGACGCAGGCAAAGATCAAACCTGCGATCTTCGAATAACGTGTTCGATACTCTGCCACTGAGATACGGCGTCGGTAATCTCTCCGTCTACTTTATAAGGTATAAATGTGCACTTAGACGTGAGAGCGTCAGTCAGTGCCGCTAGTAGCCTTGACAGTGAGTGTGGAAGTCTTTCTGCCTTTTGGCGTCACGTAGCACGTAATCTTATTACGAGCTGGCAGCTGACCAATAATCTCTCGTATACTACTTGAAGGCCTGAAGTGCGTCAGAATGAGACCCTCGCTATAAAAGAAGGAAAGAAGTGTATAAGAGCTCTTCAAAAGAGGCCCGCGGTCCTTAGCGACGACAAGTTATCTTTTCGTGTACTTTTCTTATTTTACGTTTTTATTGGAATTACCTTAAATACCATTTCTTATACTTTCCTCGGCATCAATGTATGTTAGTTCTCACTGATATTGTTGAAAAGTAGTATGTTAATAAAGCTTTTTTTGTTAAATGTGTTTAGGGAAAGGTTGGTGTCTGTACGTGGCTCCAGCTACTCCTCTTACATTACGTAATAATATGCGTCACGCACTTAATAACAGTACAACATTACAGGATTCACACGTGAAAACATTCTATTAGTGTGTTGTTAATGATCATGTAAGTAAATATAGCTATACCTCGAAATCACTCGGAATGCTCGCTTATCTATCTATCTATCTATCTATCTATCTATCTATCTATCTATCTATCTATCTATCTATCTATCTATCTATCTATCTATCTATCTATCTATCTATCCCCCACCGTGGTGTTCTTGTGGCTAAGGTACTCGGCTACTGACCCGCAGGTCACGGAATCGAATCCCGGCTGCAGTGGCGGCATTTTTGATGTAGGCGAAAATGCTGTTGGCCCGTGTGCTCAGATTTGGGCGCCCGTTAAAGTGCCTAAGGTAGTGGGAATTCCCGGAGACCTCCACTACCCTTTTTTATTAGATGTGTCTGTACAAAGCAAACCATTCCCATTTACGTCTATAATCAAGCGTAAAGAATATACACGCTGCTCGTGGGTTTCCACAATTTTTTTCGTGAAGCTATTCCTGCTGCTATTATGCAGCAGTAACATACATTTACTGTACAGCAAATAGCAAAGTAAACATACCACTCGTGTACATTGTAGAAGACTGTCCGATAAAACAAAGCCAGCGTAAGCGCTAAATGGCCCGAAAGAATGTCAATTGCTCAAATGACTGGATTGCAATGGAAAGCCATAAATCTTCTGTGTGCGTAAGGGAGGCTCATTGTCAGGCAAGCGAATAGAGTGCACAAAAAAACCGCGCGAAGGAACGTACACAGCTGAACCATACATAGTCGTCACCATGTAAATGTAGTAAAAATAAAGTTTTTCATTATACGGAAGTTTGTAATAACCAACTGCGACACGTGTTCAAACGTACGTTAGTTCAAGACAATCACTACAGAAGTAACCAAGTAGTGAGTGCTTCTTTTTTTTCTTTTTTTTAATTGCGCGAACAAAGGGAATCAAGAGTTTTTTTCTAGCTCTCCCACTCATTCGCCTTAGTTTCGCTTTGGTCGTCTTCGCGCTCCAGCTACAAGGGCCATCGATTTCATTCGAAGCAAGGCTTTTGTTCTTCAACTTCAAGGTGTTCTACGTGGGCCGCACTCGAACGCGGTCGAAGCGAGACGCGTTGCCCTCAGAGGAGCAACTTGAACCCTGATGCGTTAGCGTGATTCCGAAAGCATGCAAATTGGGTATTCCGTAGAAAGAACGAATCATGGAGGTTTCCCTCTTTTAATTTTAATTCGTCGCATTTGCATACGTTTCGCGCCGTCCTGAATAATGAAAAGCACTGGAGCTCTTTCTTTGCGCCGCACCTATTGATTATCTCTCGTCCGTGTTCCCTCAGCATCACAGTGTCCCTTTTGCAAGCAAAAATTTAAGGTCTAACGCTTAAGCAAGTTGGTGTGCACAGTTTACATTGTTATATAGCTTGAGGCCGTCGAAGCTTTTTTTCCCCGGCTTCTTAACCGCGTTGTGACTGGCAGAGAAATATCTAGAATCTAAATACACAGGATCTCAATATATACAGTGGCATCAGTCGAGCACAACCATGAAAGTGACATTGTCCTGAGTCTAGCTAAAGTTTTGGTTGGGTTTTTGTCTAAGGCTCATGACATAGTGAATGCCGTTACACAATATTGCTTGTAATACAGTGTAGAGTTAAATAACATGAGTGAATAGCACCATTCGATGAAGCTAGCCTGAGAGAAAACAAAAGGAAAATCAAATTTCCTGCTTAGCGTTCGTGATGCACAAAATAGGTGAATAATCATCAAAACAACAATTCCCCAAAGCAAATCATTAAGGTGTTTCCACTCGTCTTACGCACAAGATGTGTTCACTTCTCTTAGGGGTGTCACGGGCCTTACAATTGGGCCTGTCTGCACGCGCGATAACCTGCAGGTAACGATGAGTGGACGCCACACATATTCGTAACCAGTGCAGTAAGCTTGTGTCGCACTTTTAGGGGCGAAGCTCCTTATAGTGGCCCCCGTTCGTCCCTAGTAGTCATAGTAGTAGTGTGTAACCACTCTCACATTTTGACCTCCAAGGTGGTGCCGATGGGAGATTTCTTCTGTCCGTTGTTGAACAATAAAAAAAAATTCGCAGCGTGCGCGTTAACTAAAAGCCGAATTCTCCTGCCTCTCATTCCCCCTTAGCAGCCATTGGCATGTGCATTGAGCACTATCTGATAAGAAAGGGTTGCTACGTTATACTTGCTGGGCGTAACCTCCTTGGTTTTAAAAAGATTTAGCGAGCGTTGGGCCGCAGTCTCATGAATACAGTGAACTAGTATATACCATGAACTAGAGGTGGTTAAAGGTTGAAAGTGGACACGAAGCGCAAGCCGTAAGAAAATGTGCGTGTGCCTCCTCTTGTTCAGTCCTTGGAATGTCCGCTGGTTGGCGGTGCTTCTATATGGGGAAAATATGATGAAAAGATGCGAGATGGTGGTACTTGGAGTGTTGAATAGTTGGACGAACGGAGCCCCGCCGCGGTGGCCTAGTGGCCATGGTACTCGGCTGCTGACCCGCATGTCGTGGGTTCAAATCCCGGCGGTGGCGGCTGCATTTCTGATGGAGGCGGAAATGTCGTAGGCCCGTGTGCTCAGATTTGGGTGCACGTTAACGAACCCCAGGTGGTCAAAATTTCCGGAGCCCTCCACTACGGCGTCTCTCATAATCATATGGTGGTTTTGGGACGTTAAACTCCACAAATCAATCAATCAATCAAACAATCAATCAGGTGGATGAACGAACACACAGACAGATGCATGGATGGACGTACGGATGGCCGCACGGACGGATGGACGCACGGGCGGCCACACAGACGCACGCATGGACAGACGGAAGCAAGAACGAATGGACGGACGGATGCTTCGCCACACTCGCCATCATTCACTTCATGGATATGCTGCCATTTTGTTTTCATGGTTGGCGGTACTCCAACATGTATATCTGGGTCGAGTTTGTGAACACGGTGCTGTCGAAAACTTGGTAAAAATCAATATGTTGCTGTAGTTTCTCGGAAGACTGTATACAGAACAGTGTTAGTTTTCAGTCATGAAAATAGAATATTCAATAATATGGCGTTATCGTGAGCCATTTTATCGGTGAAGCTCCTTACGCGGTGGGTCGTACGCCCCGTATTTGTGGTAGTAGTCACCTCTTGTACAGCCCTTAGAATGTCTGCTCGAAGGCGGTACTGGTATATCATAAATATATGATGAAAAGATGTGAGAGAGTGGTAGCAAAAAGATAAGTAGTGGTACTTGGAGTGTTCACTTCAAGTACTACTATTCTGCGATGAAATTAAGATTGCATAAGGGGCTATGTAAACTGAAAACCTGCATGGAAACAACTCGCCTCGCAAATCGGGGTGATTATATATTCATAGCAACAGATCTCAAACCCACAATAAGTATAGCAAAGGATGGCTACGAAATGAAATGGTATGATGGTCTTTCTAGGGCTGATGATTAAAAAAAGCGATTTTAGCTTTTTTAATGTGGAAATATTGAATCAGGTTCATTCTCTCAGTAAACTCTCCGATCTAGTAGAAAATATTGCGAACTTTAAGAGCTACAAGATAGATTTATGTCAATTATGCCAATAGACACTGTGAATCCAATAGCGGGTGATCGTTTCGAGGAGGTTACTTTAGCTGTGGTGGTAGGGGTAATAAAGCAATTATTGCCTTCTGCACCTGTATCAGACGGGGTGACCAATGCAATGATAAAAGTAATATTTCAGATTTGTCCAACTGGAATACTTAATATGGTGATATTTACTTTGAAAAAAGCTTGGATACCTGCCGAATGGGAGCTAAGCAGAGAATTAAATTTGCCCTAGAGAATATAAAGCCGATATCACTCACGTCTAATTTGGCTAAGCTAGTTAAAAGAGTTTTTAATGACCTGGTAATAAAATATATTGGTAATAACACAATTTGAAACCCCAACCGAATTGCTTCTCGATCTAATTGCTCAACATGGTGAGCGCATGTTCATTTAGAGAGCCGCATACAACTGGCTAGGCATCGGCGCGAATACATTAGTTACTATGGACTGAGCTAAAGCATACAATAAGATTGAGCATTCAATTTTATTGAAACGTGTAGATTATAACCTTTTCTGTATCACTGCGTGTGTTTCTACGTTGTTAAGAGGAAGGGAGTTTTATTGCTTTAAAGATATGTGCTCATCAAAAAGTTATAAGGAGACACGTAGCGTACCACAGGGGGCTGTCGTGCCGCCAATTTTATTTAACATATTCTTACACTACATTCAATCAAATTAGAAAACTCAGTTATATGTGTATGCAGACAATATTTATTTGTTTGTGAGTAATAGCGATCTGTAATCACTATACAAAAGTCCACAAAACTATCCCTATACGCTAGAAGCGTTGCCCAAAAACATTTCTATGACGTTCAACGTCCATAAAAACACGCTTTTGCGTTCTTTTTTATGCATCCTATCAAAATCTCGCTAATCTATACTAATCATCTCATTGCACAGCAAATTTCTTTAATTATTGAGGCACCACATATGATAATTTATTACATAGGAGAAGCCACGTTGATAATCTGTAAGGCAACACGTACCATAGGGTGGTTACGGAAGCTCACAAATCATAAAAGGGGGTTGAGAAGAGATACGCTATTAATGATATATGATCTGTATGTGTGCCCTAATATGGAATTCACATGTGTACCGTTTTCTGGCAGTGCAGCCTATAAATTGAAACCCCTAGCAATGTTGGAAAGGGAAGCGTTTCGTTAGTGCCTGGATCGTCCAATGTCTGTCGCAAACTGCGTGTTGTATATGGAAGCTCGCCTACCTACTCTGCTAAATAAATTTGGGTTATTGCTGTGCAAGCATTACAAATACATACAGTTCCCACCATGGACGCTTTTTTTATGTTTCCATTGACGAACCAAAGTTGTTCTTCGAAGCACAGTGGTTGCGATTGCACACCCCACAAAGTATAATTGCACAAGCGATGCTACAGCATCTGAATTTAAAAATAAACATATTGGCCCGAAAGTAACGTAGAGTCAATGCTTAGCATTAAGATTGATTATATATTTCCTCATAACGCAAAAAAATGGCTGCATGAGTATTCAAAACGCCAGTTAGTGAATTACCTAGCTCGCCGGGGGATAAGCAATAAAATTGCGACTGATTCATCTTTGTCAGAAGAAAATTCTTGGGTTGGCATTTTTCTCTCTTGACTGATCCCTTTCGATTCGACTCCCATATTATACCTTAGTATTTATTGCAGAATTATTGTCTATTGTTGTAACCCTATGAAAAATGCCGTCAAGCAAATCAGCAGCAGCGATCATTACAGAATCACGATCAGTATGTTCTGAACTTTGTGCAACAAAAATGTAGAACTGATGGAACGTTTTTTTATTTATTCCCAAAAAACATACAAAAACTGCATTTACTGTAGGCACCAGGCCAACGTGAATTATATTTGAACGAAATGGGGAACTTTTTAGCGGCAGTATCCCTGAGTGGACCCATCATCCCAGCTTTGCCAAATATGACTTAGTTGACAGCGTTAAGCTTCAGAAATGCTTGTTTGCATTGTGAAATGGGCAAATTATCGCTCGAAAATTTTAAAGATTTCGAGCACTTAAGGCATTACTGGAATAAACATTGGTGTGTATCTCGCCAGTTAGACGTTACTTATACCAGATTACGCTGTGCAGTTTCACAACTAAATTATTACGAGAACAAAGCTGAACTTAAGGCGTCCTCGTTGTGCATTTTTCGCAACAAAATTGAAACAAGTAAACGTTTCTTTTCACTCTGTCCTCGCTATTCTTATCAGAGAAAGATATTTCTACAGGCCCCATCGCAGAAGTTAGATATTGTAGTAAATGCTAGAGTAATTTCATCACTTGTTGGCACCTCATTAGGTTACCGCCACAGGGATGCAGGCTCTACTGTGTTAAATGACTACATCAAAACAACAAAAATATTACCTTGTTAATCTATCCTCACTAACTCAGATTCTTAGTTTGTAATTCATAGTTCTTTGTCTCAGGAAACAAAGATGGTTTGAACGCTTGCTCACGAAGCAGATTCATTTATCCCAAGTTTTATCTTTAAACTAACTTTTAAGATTGGTTTTGGTTTCAGAGAGAGAGAGAGATAAAGATGCAAGGAAAGGCAGGGAGGTTAACCAGACGCACATCCGGTTTGCTACCCTGCACTGGGGAAGGGATAAAGGGGAGAAAAGAGGTTGCAGAGAGATGAGAAGGTACACACAATCATGGGCACACTCGGGGAGCACACACAGTCTACAGGCGGTCGCTCAGGTTTGTTGACTTTAGGTAATGTAGCAGTGCTTTAGTTGCTTTCTGCGCAACTGAGGCAGATGCCCAAGGTCCTAGTATCTTCTGCACACAAAATGGTCCGGGGTCAAGTTGATTCAAAACCATCCGGAGCCGGCATCACTGTGTGTCGTAGCAAGCGCAGCTGCACAGGACGTGTTCGATGGTCTCTTCAGCTCCGCAGTAGTCGCATGTAGGAGTGTCTGCCATACCAATGCGAAAGGAGTACACCTTTGTAAATTCAACACCCAACCAAAGGCGGCATAACAGTGTCGCATTGGAGCGGGAAAGTTGTGATGGTAGCTTTAGCTTGAGCGAAGGTTCTAGTTCATAAAATTGACACCTTTGGAAGCTGGTAGACGACCAAAACGTGCGTGTGAGATCTCGAGCCAGCAGGTAAAGTTGTCTTGCTGCATCATTCCTTGATAGAGGAATCGGGACTACACGGGTTCCTTCTTGGGCTGAGCGGCCTGCATCATCGGCTAATTGATTTCAGGTAATACCGATATGTCCAGGCAGCCATTGATATATAGTATCATGCCCTCGTGCTACAGCTTCGTGATGGCAATGTCTTATTTTTTGTACCAATTGGTCATGACTCCTCCTACGCATGGCAGACTGCAAACTCATGACAACGAAGAAAGTTTTGGTTTCATAATTTCATAACATTAGGCATCCTGCCTCTCGGTTCTTGGTCCGTCCCTCTTTGTGGGTGAGCACCATCCACATTAGGTCATAATCATCACCACCACCATCATCACCATCAACATCCTCATCATCATCAACATCATCATCCTCGTCACCATCATCATCATCAAATTTTGTGGAGTGACCCCGGCTGCTTGGAGAAAAAAATTCCTCCATATCCAAGGAATGAATGATGATAAGTCGGAGAACCTCGAGAGAGGAAGATCATATGTAAACCGTAACTCTCTTATAAATAATTAGCCCTATACATAATTAAAAAGACGAAAAACTTCGTATATTATACAAGTCAATTTCTTTTATCTTGTTCTGGTTCATTTGTTGCTTCGTTTCTTAGTTTGTTACTTTGCCCCGCCACGGTAGTCTAGTGGCTAAGGTATTCGGCTGCTGACCCGCAGGTCGAGGGATCCAATCCCGGCTGTGGCGGCTGTATTTCCGATGAAGGCGAAAATGTGGTAGGCTCGTGTACTGAGATTTGAATGCACGTTAAAGAACCCCAGATGGTCGAAATTTCTGGAGCCCTCCACTACGGCGTCTCGCATAATCATTTGGTAGTTTTGGGACGTTAAATCCCACTAATCAATCATCATTAGTTTATTATCTTTATTTCATCGTTGTCATGGCGGCTGGATTGAGATGTGCCTTTATTATTATGGTCTTATGGTCCCTAAAATGAAGCGAGAAAAGGTCTTGTACTGGCTGCTGTGGGAATTTTGCAAACACTATGTCTATGCACGTCCCTCGGATCGTGGCAGGTTGCATATGGATACATCTGACTGCGTATTTGGAAAGCGTGTGCTGCACGATGCAGTCATTGGCGATGAGGTCCATTCGTCCATGCGTCCAACCGTGCGCCCATCCTTGCGTCCCTCTGTGCGCCCATCCGTCCATGCATTTGTTCATGCGTCCGTTCATTAAGCTTTCTGCCTGCCTGTCTGTTTGTCTGTCCGTCAGTCCATCCGTCTGTCAGTCCGTCACTCACACTAGCGCCACCTGCTGAGTGAGTCTTGCGACTAGGTGGCTACGAACCTGTCACAAAAGACATGCATGGGTTAAGAAATTCGCATGCACTATTCGCATTTTTTCCACGTGCGTGCACTTCTTGCTCACCGAAGCTGGGTCCTTCCGCTTACCATTAGGACACTTTCATGGTGTCAAGACAGTTCAACTAGTCTAAAAGTAAATTTTGGTGGACTAACAAGAATTTAGGAGCTTCGCTCCTAAAAGAAGTGGCATTCGCGTGGTTCGTTCTCTATGGCGAGGGTGGTGAAATTTATACTAAAGCAAGTGAACGCCCGAATGCGCAATATAAGGTGGTCAAGGAATTTAAGTGCATAGTGCGTAGGGAAACTTCTTATGATTCTTATAGCAATAGGATTTAGTGAAAGTAACATTATTGACTTTTGATTAGTGCAGGATGGATGCTCATATAGAGTGCACACTTGAATCGACCCTCTGGATGACTTTCACTTTTGAGTCGCCTCAGGTAATTCCTTAAGAGCCTTGCGAGTTTCTTCCTATAAAATATATTCATTGAGGAACTGAATATGTAAGTAACACACTTGGTACGATCATCAGGGGTACTGTAACGATACATTAAACCATACGCCGAAGTTGCGACGTAGCAAGCTGTTTAGCACCGTTCGTTTCTTGCTAGCATTGTTCTTCACATGCCTCCAAAATGCGGCATAGCGGCAACACACGCGAACGAGAAAGATACAACACAATGAGAGCTAACCAGTGATTGTCCTGTTGTCTTGTCCTCACCCGCCTGTGTTAGCGCTATGCCTCGTTTGAAGCATTTAACCAACTATCCCAAAAAGTCATGCTGACAAATTTCACATGTGGTTGGTTTGTAGTATATATTTGTAAAGTCCTGTTGCCACCATGTTATATTTAGAACATTCAGCAGGTGAATCACCTTCAGATGCACAGGTGCAGACTACTGATGGTAGTCAAAGCTATGGAATTGCTATAGTGGGGGCCACGAGGCACTGCAACGTTTTCGTGACCCAGTTTTGGCATTATGATAATGGCGCGAACAGCTCCAGGGTCCCATCTCACGTTGATATACTACGTCAAACAACGAAAGCGTTTCCGTAACGTCTTCTTCGTTGCGGGCCTCATACGATATTCATCGGGAATTTTCAAGGAGCCTCGTTCCAGCACCCAAGCATGGCACAAGCGCCCTTTATCGATCTATACCACTTTCCTTCAGTTGTATAGTTGCCGTTCACATCTTGCCTACACTACTTGCGGCGTGAATGCATCAGTGTTTTTTGCTGTTCGTTTTTCTGACGCAAGTCTTTTATTATGGATACCTCCATGTTATTTGAAATCAGTAGAGAAAAAAAGCACCTGTTGTTAGTTGGTTTGTGGCCGAGCAGTTATATGCGTTACCTTCGTTGTGTACTGACATTTTGTGCTTGTCCCTGGTCACCGATAGATCATTAGGTAACGCTTCGTCTAATGAAGATTATTAAACAATTTACTACATTGTAGTATGGATAAAATTGACTAAGTAAATTGTTGACACGGCCTTTCACAGTCAGACGCGCTAATGAATCAGAAAGTAGTCAATGATTTAGGTCAAAATACTGAAGTAGATTTTAAGTAACTTTATATGTAACTGAATATTAGAGTGAATTCAAGTTGCTTCTTTCTGTTCATCATCATCATCATCATCATCATCATCATCATCATCATCAGCCTGACTACGTCCACTGCAGGACAAAGGCCTCTCCCATGTTCCGCCAGTTAACCCGGTCCTGTGCTTGCTGCTGCCAATTTATACCCGCAAACTTCTTAATTT
Source organism: Rhipicephalus microplus (assembly GCF_043290135.1). Taxonomy (NCBI): domain Eukaryota; kingdom Metazoa; phylum Arthropoda; class Arachnida; order Ixodida; family Ixodidae; genus Rhipicephalus; species Rhipicephalus microplus. Next base: position 285,653,146 of record NC_134701.1, read on the forward strand.
CATCTGCCCACCTAACCTTCTGTCTCCACCTAACCCGCTTCCCTTCTCTGGGAATTCAGTTAGTTACCCTTAATGACCAGCGGTTATCCTGTCTACGCGCTACATGCCCGACCCATGTCCATTTCCTCTTCTTTATTTCAACTATGATATTCTTAACCCCCGTTTGTCCCCTAATCCACTCTGCTCTCTTCTTGTCTCTTAAGGTTACACCTACGATTTTTCTTTCCATTGCTCGCTGCGTCGTCCTCAATTTAAGCTGAACCCTCTTTGTAAGTGTCCAGGTTTCTGCTCCGTAGCTAAGTACCGGCAAGATACAGTTGTTATATACCTTCCTCTTGAGGGATAGTGGCAATCTACCTGTCATAATTTCAGAGTGCTTGCCGAATGTGCGCCACCCCATTCTTATTCTTCTAGTTACTTCAATCTCGTGGTTAGGCTCTGCGGTTATTACCTGCCCTAAGTAGACATAGTCTTTTACAACTTCAAGTGCACTATTACCTATCTCGAAGCGCTGCTCCTTTCCGAGGTTGTTGTACATTACTTTCGTTTTCTGCAGATTCATTTTAAGACCCACCTTTCTGCTCTCCTCGTCTAACTCCGTAATCATGAGTTGCAATTCGTCCCCTGAGTTACTCAGCAATGCAATGTCATCGGCGAAGCGCAAGTTACTAAGGTATTCTCCATTAACTCTTATTCCTAACTGTTCCCATTCTAGGCTTCTGAAAACCTCCTGTAAGCACGCGGTAAATAGCATTGGGGAGATTGTGTCCCCCTGCCTTACACCCTTCTTGATTGGTATTCTCTTGCTTTCTTTATGAAGCACTATGGTTCTTTCTGTTCACCACCTCTCAAATTATTGCTACCTTTATTTCAATCTTGTGTGCCATACTTTTTTTCGTCTAGATGATGTGATGTCGTCGGGGTGCCGTGGTTTTGTTTTCTTCTTTTTTTTTCTGCAAACCACCAGTTGTGCTCAATCGGTGATGCTCCTGTCGATGTTAGTGCCACACCACTCCCAGAACTCTTCTTTTATTCAGTAAGCTTAAATAAATGTTGGGAATGCGACGCTGCTGTACTTGTTGCGTATGTCTACAAACGGCTTTCGAGTAACAGGGCTAGGAAATAATAACAAAAGAAACCATCCAAGATCATGAGCCTCGTATTAGGACAAAGCCAACTGTTCTGAAGTCTTGGCTTTCCGCAAGGTATCGACAACACGAAATATTAAAATTATTGTAGAGTAGGACATCCCTCAATACACGATTCATCTTTCTGTGGATAAGAGATGTACAGGCTACACATCTGTAACTTATTGTGTGCAGCTGATCGATGTTGCATGTGTGTGATCACGATTAAAAATTATGGCTGATCACATTGCAGTGTGTAGGAAGCCTTGAACCACCCACTCGTTCTGCAACTATAGCATTGTGTGATGACTGACTGTTATGATAATCCTCTGGGTTCTTTACGGGGTCTTCCTGCAAACGAGCTTTAAGCACCATTGGGGCTTTTCGGTATGTAACTCGGTTGTCACGCAGAGTGCCAGGGTTAAAATCATATTCAATCCTGGGTAGTTTTTTATTATTTTTTTGTATCTGTGGGTTAGCCACCGACGGTGACGCTGACGGCAACTTCGACAGAATACTCGACTTGCACACAGAGTAACTAGGCTCAAATCTCAATTCATGCTAGACGTATTTTGCTCATTTTATTTCTTTATGTCTATCGGCTACTTTTTCACGTCTATCGGTTATGCCACTGACGACAACGGCAACAACGACGCTGCTCAAAGCAGGATTTAGCGCCTTAAAGAACTGCACTCTGAGTTTTTCAGACTTCAAGATCCACGGCGTGCACCCCGGGTCGCTGTCTCGCACGAAAGTATAAAGGATATTTTGGGCTCTCTATTTAATGAAGGCATAAGCGAACGACCAGAAACAATCGATGGAAGCGGCAGACATAAGCAAATTGTATTGAACCCCCCCGGCTACGCGCATTTTCGAGCTGAGCGCATGAAATCGTGGTCTTGACGAAACTCTCTGGTGGGTGGCATCCATCTCTTCCATCAAGTGTACACAAGGAAAACAGACAAAACATGGTCGTCTCGTTCGAAACCTTGGATAAGCTTTGATACAGCAACACGCACAGACTGATGCTCGAAACTCGGCTGCGGCGTGCGGTGTGTGTGAGCCTGCTTCCATGATTACGGTGCTGCACTCCCGCAACGTTTTCTTATCCCAGATGCTGGGTGCATAACAATATCGTCTAAAGCAGCAGTATTCCCAGAGAGTTAAGTTATTTCCCAAGATAAGAGGTTTCCACGATGCTTATGACTGCTCTTATTTCTTTCTTTCTGATTATACTTACTGTGAAACCGGTGTACTGCACTTGTGCGTCCACATTGGGTATTTCATCTGTGCATGTTTTGTCTGCATAGAAGGGGCATAAAATATGAGCGCCCCTGAGAATTGCTGTCGCCATTTCTTAAAAAAAAACATGTAATGGCCACATCATCGCTTAGCCCTTTTTATTCTTTTCCATTGCTTCCAAAAGGTTGAACCTATACAGCTGCAGAATATTATAAGAATTGAATACGGGAGGTTGTAAGGAAACCCGCTAATGTGTCTTCATGCTTTGGACTTCGTACTTTTCCAGCAGGTAATCTCACCATCAACTAATTGGACACTTGAGCTTTTAAAACTTCATTACCAATTTGAAAAAAAAAAAATACTGTCTATGTACTTACAGTTCGTTAAAAAGGCGTCGCTCCGAAAGCTACTGCAGGTTTTTTGCCGCAAAATCTGTTATGAGATCACAACTCGGGTCACGCGTGGCACTGTAGTTATCCGCCGCCGCCGCCACCACCGCAGCCGGTGCCCATAAGCGCTATCTCCCAAAATAGGAAGAACAAAATATTACCAAGAAGGCAGTAAGGCTCAAACCTGGATCCACTGCGTGCCTACCCATTATTCTACCCCTAAGACACGCCGGTGCTTAGGACTTGTTCACAAACTTGGCTTAGGCAGACTTGATGCCGGGAAAGTAATTGCGTTAATATGAGTAATAAACCGTTTTAGAACAGCATGAAAAACAACCTGTCGTCACACAATGCAAATAACGTAACGAGTGGGTCGTCCAATGCTCGAACCCATTACAAAAGCTTGTTTGTGATCACCTATTAACTGTGGGGCATGCCCAGTTCAGACATAATTCCTCATCATCGTCAGTTACTGTTTGAACAATTGGCACAGACTTCCTTTCAAGTTTTTAGTGAATACCACGCTTCTCAGAAGAATAACAAAAAATAGCATAGACAATGCCAGCCTACTACACGTAAATTATGATTATTATTGCTTAAGTGGGTACCCAGCAAGTTTGCTTACAGCAGTTACGCAATGAGTGTTTAGAAAAGGCTTGGAAAAACCACTCTTCTATAGCTTTGGCTGTGACTGTGCTGTGCCTGCCGCGCAGGCATGGCGTTTCTTTAAAGTATGAATTCATTACAAGCATTAAGGGAAACTACAGGATTCTTGCAATAGCGCCTGGCTGCACTTATTAGCCCCAAGAACGAGCCCTGATGTCGCTGCTGTCGCGGTGATGTGACGAATCTGCAAGGACTCGTCTGCTCCGCCAACGCTTTTCGCCAGTTTTCTACCCAGTTGTGTGTGCGCTCTTTGGCGATACGAATGACATTATCTCTCAATTTCGTGATGCAAACCTTTCAAGTCACTAGCTGGGAGGTTTTATAATTAATGGAAGTTACTTGGGCTGCGCAAAATTTTAACAATATAGCTTAGCATAAGCAAACTACCACCCGGACGGGAAATTCACTTTGAAAGTCATGATTCACGACAGAACGAGATTTGTTGTTTTTAGTGCCTACTCCAAAAATATGCTAATAGTAAAATAAACTAACAGGTTTTTCCTTGAAAGCAACTAGGCATTGACGTCGGGGTTAAAATTGTGTGCAAAAGTATAACAAATGAAACTCGGACGTGTTCGATTCATTGACGGCGTTGTTATTTACTAGGAATGTTACGACTGCCTCTGCAAAAAATCTACGTGATTTGACTGAATGGCACAATCTTCACCGAGAGACTTACCACTAATCTGTCTACCAAAAACAATCACTCCACATATTGCAAATATTAGACCAAAATAAGCAGCTGCAAACACAGCAATTTCCAAAATGCTGCCTGCTCCATTTACTTGGATTTTATGCGTAGATTCCTTCGCAAAAGTCACTGGAGATAATGTAGTCATAAACCGTAGTTTGCGTAAAATGCTGGTTCGCTCTACTGGCGCGTCACAAAAGGTAATGTTCAGTTCAGGTGTGAGCACAGCTGATATGAACGTTTCCAAATAAATGACGCTGTCGAAATGAACTTTTTCGCTGGTACACATAGCTATAGCGACGTGGCCCGCATACTATTATAAAGATCAATCGCATCACTGAGGTGACGACTGATTTCACACGCCATGTTCACATATACAGGCAGACATGGCGTTTGAGATCAGACAGGTGTGAGATCAAGGTTGATAAACTAAAAAGAAAACCAAGTTACGTGTTAGCCATTTTAAAGTGCTAAAGGGCACACAGCAGCAACGATGCTGCACGATGAGACAATCTGACAGTAATACGAGTTTCTGCACTTAAGCTCAACCACACCTCACTATAATAATTTCTGTGAAACTCAACAGTGAAACTGATGCGAGAAAAACGTAAAAAAAAAGAACATGCTCACTGAGCAAGTACAAGAGAAAACTGGCGCAGCATTCTAGAGAGAGTGCATTCGAAAATTTTGCGAGACTCACTACTGCACTCGAACGTGGTATTCGCACACCGGCAAAAAGACTCCATGGATACGCCGATGCGTCCGACACAATTCACCGAAGTGCAGACAAAATAAAATTGCCCGTGAACAACTTAACCTAATGATGAAAAAAAGATATGGTGTCTTGAAGGTTAAAACTATGACATGACTATGCGGCAATTATGTTACTGCGTCTAAGCAGAAACTTGTTCTTGCTTTTTACCCCCGTCAGCTCCCAAGGCCGGGAATTAGACCCATCCTGAGCTCCTCAGCAAGGGTACCGCTGCATAAGCGAAAGTAAACCTTTTTATTTGTTTCAAGATGAAGATTATTGATGCTCTTTTCGTCATTCATTTGTAGCTTGAGACGAGCAAAAAGCAAATGAAAACAACGGAACAACGGGCTAAGCAAGTGCATGTTATGTATGTTCGCAATGGCTGTCGTTGAGGAGTCCTTGCCATGACGTCACCTAGACATCCCACGCGGGGGCGCTACTCCAACGTCTCGTGTCTATTACGTATGCATTCGCTATCGTCGGCAAATATTAGCCTAATATAATAAAATGGCTTACACACTGATTCTAAAAGAAAGCATGCAAAATTGTTCATTAAATTTAAGTGTGGAAATGGAAACATCTTGTACTACTATGGGCATCAAGCTGAATTGGACCATGTCAAGCAGGTAACACTTCAAAGACTTTTGACAACAATGTTGGTTGTACACCCTTATGAAGGCAACGATGAAACCTGTTGAAGTGAAATTACAAATGACGTCGTTAAAAGATCCCATTCCCATATCAAGCTGCACCGGTTCTCTTGCGGGCACAACTACAACGCCCAATGACACTTGTGAGGAAACGCAATCTTCGCTAGAAAGCTGTCACGCAGCATTTAACATGTTCCTGTCCCCATAGCGTATAATAAACTTTTCAAGATGATTAACATCGCCGGACTCTCCAGTGTGCCTTGAATAGACTCGATGACCGGCCTTTTAATGAAGCAAAGATCTTAGGAGCCTGGTCGCGCAGCACATCAGCACAGAAAGCCACACGAGCCCTCCTGAGATGCTTGGCAGCAACTTTATTGAGGGACCGCCTGTGAAACTCGGCATTGTGTGTGTGATGTGACATGTGTCTATCCTTCTCTGTCTCTTTTACTCCCCTCTCCGCCTCCCCATGTGTAGGGTAGCAAACTGGACGCATAGTCTAGTTAACCTCCCTACATTTCCTACATTTCTTCTCTCTCTCTCTCTCAAGATGACTTTAAGGCATAGTAAAAGATGTTAAACACCTGACCAACTTCTCGAATGGGTGCTTCAGCTCGGCACCAATCAACATGTTTTCACTCCGCACACTTGTAAATTTCACGTTACAACAATATGTAAATCCTGCGTCGCTGGGGCTTGGTTTCGATATATATCTGTAGGCTGTAGGTATTAACGGTAGAATACATGAATCGATTTCAGCTGGACAGCATTATTTTGCTGTCACAAACATAACAGACAGCGCCAGTAGCCAAAGGAATCCAGGAAGAGAACTTCTGACTAGCTTTTAGGAAATGTATGCGTAAAATGCGCGCATCGTCTCTCTCTTCTCAACACATCTGTGCTTGAGGGAACGTGGGAAAAGTTTTACGGTGAATGTAGACGGTGCCGTCGCCCAACAACCTAATTTGAATATTTCCGAATTAGTGTGCGCAGGACCACCGGTACAGCAGCGGAGGCACACAGGCGCTGATGTAATAGGCTGACACGTTAATGCTCTGCTGCCAGGTTTGCTTTAGGTAAGCATCCTTTTCGTTTCGTATTTCGCGAAGCCCTGGGCACCCAGAAAAGTGCCAATGGCATCGCGTTAAAATTTGCCTATACGAGCACATGCAAATTACTTAACTGGCCAGATGCTCGACACAAGGTTACACGTGGTGTGCACACGCGATGCATGGTTCTTTCAATGAGAGAGAGAATTTCTTATGTTGGCAAACTTAAGCTTCACACTCGCTTGAAGAACTTCCTTTCGGGCTTGTCCTGCACGGAGCAGTAGCCAGAATAGCGCAAGTACTGCACGAAACGAGCGGCACCTGGGAGCAAATGGAGCGGAAAACTAGAATTTTTTTTTTCGCGCACAAACTGAAATCTCGTGAAAACAGGCACAGTGGAGCAAAGACAGGACGACGTCAGATATGCTAGCACGGAGGAGCACATGTTCTAAACCCTATTACACATGTTCATCTGTTGCATCTTTCCCAGAATGAAATGTCTAGTTTACAAAGCAACCATTGCCCTGAACAATTAGAGTTGTGATGAGTTGAGTGTTATTAGGTGCGGTGCTATGAAACTCATTTTTGTATGACGGGGCCTTAATTATTGATGATTGTTTTGTCATCGCTGTGATATGCGTTGATGGTCGTTATCACTGGAAACGGCAACTTCGACCAAAAGCGCAAAAAAATACTATTAGTAATTTCGCAAATACCAGTGCAGCTGAAGTTCGATTTTTGCTCATTTTTTATTGTTAAGAATGAGCAATAAGGGCAACAATCGCATTTGGCGGGAGTGATTTATAAGTGAATAGGGACAGCGTAAGCAATCTTCTCAGTATAAAATATTCAAATAAAGAGTTGTTGAGGAAAGGAACGCTCAGGGAAGCCAAACCCGAAAACGGGGTATAACACTTAGACAGGTTTACACAAAAACTATCACCGTCAAATACACTCCCTTCTTCTTGCATGCTATTTATATAGTTCGGCACGTTGTTTTACTAGGAACGTATAAACACTTTTCATGTTACAGAAGTGGTGACTTGGCGACAAATAGAATACAACACGGCGATCTAACTTAGGGGTAAATCAAGTTCTCGCTTGCCAGTCTTCTTGTTCGATACGGACCTCACCGAAAGTCCCTCTATTCTTTCTCGGTTCTTAATATCGGCCAAACGGCGAGCGAGTCATTCCCGAGCCGAGCTTTGTGCTTCTGCAGCACAGGGCTCTCGTTATTGCAGCAGTGTGTGCGACCTCCGGGGCGTCTGTTATAACGTCCGCGATGGCAACACCCGTTCCGGTATTTGCAGCAAGCTGCCGCCACTCGGAACGAGTAAAGGAAATAAAGAAAGTAAAGAGAAACTGAAGCTGGCAAAGAAGTTCGGAGTGCAGAGGGAGACTAAAATTTATTTTGAAATACATCACCAGATTTTTGCCTGGAGCTTCGTTGTCTGTTGATGCTTTTTCGGTCGGTTGCGCCACCTTTTTTTTACGGCTGTGATTTGCACGGCACTGCAATTCAGGGTATACGCAACAGTGCCCGATTTAGTGAAACGATTGTATGTGGCTTCGCGGTGAGAAAATTTTCGCTGCCGAAAGCTCTGTGCTGACATGGTTAAGACTTCGTGATAGGATTGAATAAATATTGGTGTGTGTTATTCAGTTAGTGATTATTGTTTTCAAGACATCAAAGTGTTCACTTCATTGGTGCTTTCAATCGTGCTAACCACGACGATCGATAAAAAGATTTTAGTTTGAAAGCCAGACAGAAATCGGAAGCAGGTGATCGGGAGTTGCGTAATGAAGTGACAGCTCACCCCCACCTTCTTTTAAAACACTGCCTTCTAGAATTGGGTTACGATTTCTTTTTGTTTTTTTACTCCTTGTCCACCTGGACTCATCGACGTATCTGTAGAAGCATTTCCTTCGCTATTGACACTCTCCTTAATGGTTCGGTGGAAATAAATCGTTTAATGCAACAGCCCTTAGTACTGGTGTTTTATTTGTAACCATAGCTCTGTCTTACACACACATATATATATATATATATATATATATATATATATATATATATATATATATATATATATATATATATATATATATATATATATATATATATATATATATATAGTGTGTGTGTGTGTATATAAAACTCTTGAATAGAACTATTACCTCCTTTTTATTTCAGATTTGTTTTTATTGAGGAGTCATATCGCCCCACGCACAACAAAGATGGCTCTCGCCGCAGTAGTGTTGGTTACGCTCTTCGGCTGTTCACCCGAAGGTCATTGATGCCACGGTGATTGTATTTCGGGGAAGGCGAAATGGCAACAGCCCGTATACTGCGCAATATCAGTGCACTTTAATGAACGCCAGAAGGTCGAAATTTCCTGAGCTCTCCGCTAAGGCGTCTCTCATAGTCATATCGTAGATTCGGGACGTAAGACCCCAACTAATATATTAAAAATTAAGGTTGACTGGGGCTAAACATTTCGTGTGGTTCTTTCAAAAACATCATGTAGTTGCTAAGTGCTTAGACCATCAAAGAGGACATGGTGCCACGAGCGCTCAGCGCACAGTTGGAGTGTGGTTTTGAAAGTTGCTTCCAGAATAGACGCGTATTTGCATTTGTGGTTTATGCTAATCGACTTTTGATATGACTCAAATACATTCAACTATCACGCTGAAATCTGCGTAACCAGATACGCAACGAATAGTCAACAGGAAATTAGAGATGGTATGTCATGGTCTCAAAAAGGAGATAAATTCAAACTCGCTCACAAAGAGAGAGAGAAATATCGATCGCTTTCCTTGTGCCGACGTTCCGTATGAACCAGAACGATGAGAACCTGACGTCTATAATAAAAAAACCATCAACTTTTCCTAATTTGAGAGCATCGGTATGCGGTCCTCCAGGATCCCAGTTTTAGACGTGCCGCCGTTCGAAAAAGACGTATTGCAGATGTCACAGAACGAGCGCTAAAAATGGGCGCGCCGCCAAATTCTTGCGATAACGCGCGAGAGAGCGCCGTGAGGTCAAAAGAAAAAAAAAGAGAAAACAAACATCCAAGGCTCCCCGGGCGCGCGACGCTCTCCCCTCGGAAGTGTGGCTTCGCCGACGAACCTCCTCACCCCACAACGGCGGCCGAGCAAGCACTGGATTTTTCTAGAACGAAAGAGGCGTGGTCACGCCGGGTTGAGTCATCTATCGCGGAGGGCATTCGTACAGTCTCGCGCCTCTCCCCAGCCTTCACTGCGTATCGCGCCGACGAAATGAGAACTTTCTGGAATGTCGTGCGGAAGGTATTTAACCGAGCAGCCGAGATGAGAGATCAGGAGAAGACGGAAGTTAGCGCCAGAGCGCGTAGGGTATACCGCCGTGTAGTCGGCGAAGGTTTTGTCCGTAGAGACAAAACAGGAGATGAAGAGGATTTCCACCTGAGGGGTGATGGCTCGAGCTACAGGCAAGAGTGTGTGTTTACCGCTATCGAGCGAAGACGCGTGACAACAGCTGCGTGTGTGAAGCCGACGTGTTTCGGCGAAGAAGTTTGAAGCTTGGAGAGTGGCCTATTGAATACGGGAGGTTTCCTGGAAGAGAAACTTCGGCGAGGTTTCCTGGAAGAGAAACTTCGAGGGCTGCGGAACGACAACAACGCTGGACTTTGAGTGAGTGGTTCTCGGAAGAGTATAATTCAGACTTGTGTTCCAAGAACTTTGGACTGGATAGGTTTTCTATCCCTTTAGTCTTTAAGTGTCTTGGTTGTTGAATGCATGCGACTGCATTGTAGTGCGTATTGTTGTCTGTGTCCGTTGTTTCGAGTGTGGTTGAATGTACTGTGTAGTACGTTGTTTGTTTGGTGACGTATTGTATGTAACTATTGTGGAGTGTGCATTCTTGTGTATTGTTTTCGATCTGCCATTTTTGAGAATATAATATTTGTTTTGTTTATCAACTCTCGGCTCTGACTTATTCTTTGGGCCACAGCCGGTGCCGCTGGCGCGCCAAAAAGGACCACTTCTAAATTGTCCACGCTTTCGTGGTGCGGTTCGGGGGGCCAATACTTCGGCCCTTGGAATTCGCCCGGCAATCGCCTCCCTAATTAACGGGACCCGTGAGTGACAGCAGAGCTCGAGCGAAGCAGAATGGATCATATTTCTTTACAATTGATGCTACATAGAAGATGATTTCACCAAACTCCATAAGCTTCGATCAGTGCTCTTTACAATAATGATTCAAATCGGCATTCCAGTGTTCTCATCGTTATTTAAGCACAATCAGAGCGTTACAACTTCGCCCTTCCTGTATTTTGATGTGGAGCTTTAATGCAAAATTTGCCGACTCTTTTTTAGCACCTCTTAGTGACTCTTTTTGTTAGACTCTCTTTTAGCACCTCTGAGTCGATGCGTCGTTTCTTTACAATTTTGTATGCCCATTTTGGATTAGCATTACTTTTCGGGCCATTCATTTTATGAAAACCTTATTTTTATTAAAATGATGAAATAGGAGAGGATGGTGCCATTATGGTGGCACTGGCTACTCCTTTTCTCTTAGAGGGCAAGATATTCCGTAAGATCTACAAAAAAGGGCACAAAATGCGAGCCTCTACAACGTACGTTGTGAAAGTACACATTAACGAAACTTCACAGGTCAGTTCACATACAGTTAATAGGCTCATATGCTCCACACACATGGTCAGTTCTCCTTACATGACAGCTCATATTCGCCTAATAGATACACATGTACACAACTTCCACATACAAGGTCAGTTCACACTGAGACAGATGATTACATATATTAAACACACTATATAAATATTACACACTTCCTTTTGCATGAAGATGACATCACATGTTGTCAATATTTCCACAAAATATTTGATTCCTCAAAAAACGTTTTGAAGGCAACAAGTGCTCTTTTCTGAAGACCTGCAGTTAGCCATGGACCTACAATTTTCGTCACAGTGAAGGGCCTCCTATCTAAAAGTTGCATACTGCATTGTAGTACTTGTCTTTGTGTTTCATATGTCTGGCACTCCAGAAGCAGGTGAGGTTCGTCAAGGTGACCACAGGAGCAGTCTGTATACTAGGCACACGCTTTATCCTTTGTAGGAAGTGTCGCGTAAATGCTGTACCAAGCCGTAGGTGGGGAAGGGGGGATTAATGTTTCAAATCTCCTATTTTCTTATAACTCTGATGGGATGTTTAATTTTATGCAAGAGTCTATTAAGTATAAGCGTGAACTTTTAGATTTTTTGGTGAACCATTTGTCTTTAGTGACGCTAGAGGTTACCTGTCTGAAATGTAAACGCATTTCAGTGTGTGAAATTGGCAGAACAAATCTCCCTTCGTTATTGTGGGCCCTATTGGCCGCGGTGTCCACTGCAGCGTTTCCTGAAAGGCTGCAGTAACCTGGTATCAATTGAAACTCGATCACATGATTTATTTTTCTTCCTTTTGCGTGCTTTTCTAAAGTCTCATATAACAAGGGAGCGTTCTGAAACACGTTTTTATCACTTTGCAGCGACGCTATAGAGCAAGTTTCGAATCGCTAAAAATCATCCATTTTAAATGCGAAGCATTTCTTAGCAAACTTGGGCACCTTTGAGCGTATCTATCTATCTATCTATCTATCTATCTATCTATCTATCTATCTATCTATCTATCTATCTATCTATCTATCTATCTATCTATCTATCTATCTATCTATTTATCTATCTATCTATTTATCTATCTATCTATCTATCTATCTATCTATCTAGCCGCCTACGACTTTTAGTTCTCCTGGCCGTTTCGATAATGATATCAATACCAAACTTGGTATGGCATGAAATGACCATATGAAGAACATATTTGACTAGTCTTAAGATGAAAATCATGATATGTATGTCATGAATGTCATCATTTATATTTAATGGTCCGGCAGCTCTTGCGGTGGTTTCATTCACATGGCATGTTGCAAAACTGGTAAGGTATGACATGATTGCATGGCGAACACAAGCGACAATTTTTAACAGATGCGAGATGGTGCTACTTGGAGTGTTGAATAGGTGGACGAACGGAACCCCGCCGTGGTGGTCTAGTGGCCAAGGTACTCGTCTGCTGACCCTCAGGTCGCGAGTTCGAATCCCGGCGGCGGCGGCTGCATTTCCAATGGAGGCGGAAATGTTGTAGGCCCGTGTGCTCAGATTTGGGTGCACGTTGAAGAACCCCAGGTGGTAGAAATTTCCGGAGCCCTCCACTACAGCGTCTCTAATAATCATATGATGGTTTTTGGACGTTAAACCCCACATATCAATCAATCTATCGAAGTCAGCAGAAGAGCGTGTGTCACCGACGTTTGCTCACTCTTTTGAATATTAAGTACAGTTTTCATATTTCAGCATGAATTGGTAACAGTGAACCATGACCAAGACAATCAGTGTACTGCTGTGGAGATCATGTAAGCTATAAAAATCCCCATTTTCTAAAGAGCAACAGCCAGCATTGAGAATATATATTTTGAGATTAGTTCTGCACCATTTCTTGACACCAACTGCACGCCGACGTTCGCAAAAGAGATGTGCAAGGCATTATTTATTTGGAGGGAGACCGACCTGTCCATCGCTAATTTGTGCACGTCATAATTGACCTTGGCGCGCGTTTCGGCATTCACTTGAACAGCGATGTGATGCTGAATAAAGGTAAGAGTAGCCACTCCCCATAAAGAAGATCAGTTAAAGACTGTGAGTGAGTAAAAAGTACTCTATATAGCGGAATAATTCGTATAAATTCTAATTGCCGAAATACGTAATCGTTGAAATGCTAAAAAGATGCTGCTGCCCCAGCATGCAGCTCGCGGCAGTTCGCGCGTACGAAATGCAAATGTTAGAGTAGGCACGCTATAATACCCATGCAACGTTTACGTGCGAAAGCGCATTGTCTTCAAACAGCTGAGAATAGGCTGCTGTCACTGACACGCGTCTACCTCCCGACACAAATCAGCCACATTTCTCACAGCACACGCACGGGCAAGAAACATACGCAGGTTTCGACAGCCGAACACAGCCTCGTCCGCGGATGTCGGTGAGCGTAACACCCGCAGTTCACTGGGAAGCACTAAAACGACGCACAAACACACGTTAATTGTTCTTGCGGAACGGCCCACCATGAACCAAAGTCGGAGCCGAAAGCGCTCACCGTGGTTGTCTCGAATTCATGAAGCCCTACAAACTATACGCTGATCAAATGCATGCACATGGCACAAAAACAGTTCAAGGTTCCGAAGACGGTTTGAAAAAACTCACTTGGTAGATATATACCCCTCAAAAAGGCTCGGCGTCATGCGGTGGCACTGTGGTGCAATGGGTAGATCTGCTTCACGTGCATGCGGTCCCGAGTTCGATTCCAGGGCAGTGCTTTGCATGTTAATCTCGCAAATAAAGGTGATTGAGATACTAATGGTTTCCTAATTACCTGTAGACATAATATCCGCCACATTATTGGCGAGAAACCGCTCCGAAGGGCGTAAAATATTCCATTTGTTCCACCACCGCATCAAGGCCGGGCCGCCTACGGAAAGTCAGGCCTAACCGCAGACCTATCTTGCGAGAAAAAAATTGACATAAAATCCCGGCTAATCTCTGTGCCGGCTATTATGAAGGCCACTTCAAATCTGGCCGGTTTCTCTGCAACACAGCTACGTAGCCACCTAGAAGCGGCGCTAATTTGACATGATTTCCTGCCTGCGGGCGTGTAGTCTAGCCAGGATTTGACTTAAGAGTGTACGAGGGATCTGCCATTTTTTTAAATCAGACAAACCAAGTTCCAAACTAAAACTTGGTTGTGGTGAGCGTTATTTCAAACCACAGACACGCCGCTTGTCATTACAACTCAATTAATCACTCATTCTCTAGTGGTCCCTCCTAATAAGGCACAAAAAATCGAGAATTGGTGTAAATATAATTGCTTCTTACGATGTATATACTTTTTCTTTGACGTATTTTTGCGATACTTCAATTTATTTATGTGATATTTCTTAAGAAAAAACGTTTTTGGCAAAAATGAATTTTTTTCACATTATCAAGAACAATTCAATGGCCACCTTAAATTTCTACGCTTCATATCACACAGCGCACACGTGTGTTAGGTGTCCCACTACGGTGAATTTAGAACGCTCGAATTCCGCGATCTATAATTAACATTAACTGAATTGGTTGGTTGTTGACACTGTTCGTTTTTCAATACTACCCGCTAATTTTAACTGGTGTGGGTATTACACCTCTTTTTGTTTCTCTGTAGAATAAGTTTTTACGCGAGAACAATGCCAAATGTGTGACGTTTTTAGACGGGCAATTTGCGTTTCTTTACTTACTTTAGGGTGCTCATTGCTCTTCACACCAAGGGTGGTAGCCCACAATGTGTGTTTATTATTTCCTTCAAGCGAGAGAAGATGGCTTGCCGATGTCTTCTGTCGCTACCTCAAAATTTTCAACGAAATTTAGAGAGCAAAAATTTTCCGAGGAGACCGTGAGTAAAAAAATTCGGCAGATCCAATGTTCCTGGGAATCGACGTTTTGCGAAGCATGTGGAGAAAAGGTGATCGTGTTGTAATTTTTTTATTGAGCAACACGCCATGAAATGACGCTAAATATATGTAGTAATGTTGCACGCAGAGACATATGTTGAAGAGTTGCAGATGTTTATAACCAGTTGTTTGCACTTGCGCAACGAAGCCAACTGGAAGATGCGTATTAGCAACATTAGGAGCTGATATGAAGAGCTGATGCTCGCTGGGATGCTGGCCCTGAACACTGCTGTATAAATCAACTTCAGCGCATGGCAACTAACCACAATTGACCTTAACCCGACGTGACGGCTGTATCAAAGGAGTACATATGTAAGGTTTGTAATATTGGGTAGGCAGCACTGCAACCACTATGACGTTTCACGAAGATTACCGTCTGTTTGAAATGTAGTTCCGACTCCTTATGTAACTCTGTGGCAAAATTCATCATACCCACGCACAATGCTTGGGTTCGATTCAAGCTGGAACCCTGACATTTATTCTTTTCATTCGTCGGGTCGACGGTAGCGCTGTCGGGTTTTCTTAACGCTCGCTCGTTAAAATTGTCCATGTGCTTTCTCGTCGTTCCTGGGTAAATATTAGGTGTCAATCACCTGTGGCACATATCTGCATACCAGCGGCGCGCGACGCAATTGTGGTATTATTCATGTGTTGACAAGTGTGTCATACTCGTCAAACCATCTTACCCTCTCATGCTAATTTTGGTTCACGTCAAGTTAAGGGCGTGACCACGAGAGTACCGAAACGTAAGCGGATAGATAGATAGATAGATAGATAGATAGATAGATAGATAGATAGATAGATAGATAGATAGATAGATAGATAGATAGATAGATAGATAGATAGATAGATAGATAGATAGATAGATAGATAGATAGATAGATAGATAGATAGATAGATAGATAGATAGATAGATAGATAGATAGATAGATAGATAGATGCACTCAAAGTCGCCTAAGTTCGCTAAGAAGTACTTTGCATTTAAAAAGTGAGTTTTTGTATAGTCGGTAAAGACAACGAGCTCTAGCTTCAAAAAGGAAAACTAATTTTACTGGTGCTATTTATCGTGCGCTTGTAACAACGACATTTTGAAAGTACAAACATGGGTGTTTTCGTGCACGACACTTTTATTCAGAATATTTATCGGAACTATTGCGAAGTTTTTCAAGGTACGTAAAAGACTAGGCGAGCTTTAAGTGACCGGTTCTTCTCTCCAAGCGTCCATGCGTTTTCCAACAGAAGCAGCGACCTCTGAAACCCCTTAAGTGGAACCTGGTCCTTGTCATCCTTCTATCATTTATTTCCCGTTGCTTCGATAAACAGGTCTCCATCGTGGCGTGGCCGCCCTATAAAAAAATCTATGGCGTTCACCGTATATGAATGATCTTTTTTCCAGGAGCTCTTTGTGAACCGGGATGAAAATGGTAAGCGCGGTCGGGCTCGAAGACGACAAATGGAACGTCGGAGCCGGTGCCGTAGGGGGATGCGTTTGGTAGAGAAAGTACTCAGGTGAAAAAAAAAAGGTGAAACTCAATGATAGTTTCACGTTTAAGGGTGTAAAAGGAGAGCTAAGGAAGGTTCTGGTTTTTGTGTCGGCGTCGCGTCCCATGACCGATCTCTTGCTGCAAACAACGAACCACACCGGAGTTTTCCCAATCATGCTGAGGTGCTTTTTGGGAACGCAGTAAACAAACCGACGCGTATTGATGGAGATCGCTTAGCCGCGTTCGTTTTTATTGGTGCGTAGATCTATTATGTAGCTGTATATATTGCAGTGAGGTGACTTATGCATCCTAAGAAACTGATAATGGTTGAGACCATACCCGACGTGCAATGGAACAGAAAAGCCAAGACACACCACTGATAGATCCATCTCGTAATAGGACCAGGTACCGCGTGACGCCAAACGGGTAGGAAGAGTGTTCCAAACTTGCCGCCATGGCAACAGGGGGCGCTGACTGACGCTCCCACATTTAAATGTACATGTATTTGCAACTCCAGAAAACACTCAGCGTGGTGGCAACATTGGTCGAAAGAACAAAAATGGATACGTTTAACAAGGCCATCGCAGCACGTTCGCTTGGCGCTGTGCTGAATTTTCTTGATTGTGATGTCGGATCCCGTTTTTTCTTCGAAGGCGAAAGGGTACTGGCCGCAGACCGCCTCATTATCATCAGCTTAAAGGATTTCATTAGCGAAATAGCGGAAAATAGTGGCGTTGGGCACGCAAACATCGAGCTTCTTCGGCGAATTGCATCAAATTTAATCGCAGTTGAAGAACCTGTCTAGCGAGACAACAGAATTGAAATTTGGGCTAGTTTACATGGGCGTTGTTACAATGGGCGTTGTTTACATGACTCCTTTTAGCTGTGGTAGAGTATACATTGGTCAGTCGGGAAGGTGAGTCTGTGTGCGTCTCAGAGAGCATGATTCTTCTTTGAAATCCTTTGGTGCATCGCATCTTGCAGCTCATTGCAGAGAGTGCGCTTGTTATCCTTTTTTTTTCAGGATACTGAAGTGTTTTTTCGATCTAACAAGCAATTAACTCGTGAGTTGACAGAAGCTTTTCACATAAGAAAAAGAGGGGAACAATGCGTCAGCCAGCCTTCGGGTTTGCTGCACGATAAATAGTTTGCTTTTCTAAATTATGTTCCATGATAATCTTTCTTCTTTTACCCTGTGTTCTCAATGTGTCATGGGTGTACTTTTTTGCCTGCACACGCAAGCGTTGTTGTTTGATTGCCTGTTTATATATTCTTCTCTTTCGAATAAACAGTTTAGTTGCGAGAAAGCGCTTGTCCTCTCTTCCTTTCTGTTTATTCGTGCGCTTGAACTGACAGTTATAACTTTCTATCGAACCAAAGGTTGACGAATACCACTGCTCATGTGTAGCGAGCTAATGGTGCTAGAACACTTGCACTGCGTTGCTACGCTGCTACGGGCAAGACCTCAAAATTTTCGAGGTAACTATATACGCTGCGACTCGTGCTTCCGATTGAAAGAATACTATTGAGTTCCGTTGTCGCGTGAAAAGCTGAATACGTACGCCCTTCCATTAATTGCAGAACGGAGCTATGCCTGAACCAGTGCATCTTCAGATAAGGTAAGTCCTAGTTTTAACTGTAATAGGGATGCTCCTTTCTTTTCGTTCGCCGATCCATGTTATGAGGTTTTCATTGAGTAACGTCATGTGCTTCCGAACACTTGCTTGTTCAGGTTGGCACTACTTGACATCCAAAGCAGATGAACGCACACACACTACGCATGCTGTGATAGATAGCATGATATATATACGCACAACATGATACATATAATCACAAACATGCACCCATGCTATATACGCAAGCATGGCCATCAAGCACGCGTTTGTGCCTGCATATACACATATTCGAAATAAAAGTAAATGTTTGGGGGGGGGGGGAGAGAATTACAGCAGCTTAAGTTGAGACTGCGTATAGCACTACGACTTGCGCAGGAAACAACTATGTGCGGCAAGTACACTTACACACTTAGTGCAACAAATTACCTAAAGCGCTTGCCTATATAAACAAAACTATACTCCGTGCAAAATTCGAATATTGATAAGAATGCACATACGCTAAATAATGGCGTACCCAACGAGAAGAATTATGCAGTCGAGGGCTAACTGATTAGAACAAGCTACCGAAGCGTCCGTCATTTTCTTTCCAATGCATGAGTTTCTGTTTTGTCTGTTCACCGTCGCATGTCATCTGCATCCTTCGGGAAGTGATAGAACGATACGTTGCCATCTTTCCACCAAGATGCCGTGAATTGGATCACACAGTCATGGTCTTTGGACATGGCTTCGTTCTTTTTAGGGTTTGTACGTGTGGCATGGCTAAAATAAAGGAACTATGTGGCCGCTTCTCAACGTGCGCAACAAGGTAACACGTCTCATGTCAAGGCTGACCCTGTTAGCGCCATTTCCAGGCGCGGCCGCTAGGTGGTGGGTTCTCATTTGCAGTCCCGAATACTCTATAAAGTGCACTGGGCA
Source organism: Rhipicephalus microplus (assembly GCF_043290135.1). Lineage (NCBI taxonomy): Eukaryota > Metazoa > Arthropoda > Arachnida > Ixodida > Ixodidae > Rhipicephalus > Rhipicephalus microplus. Next base: position 285,672,295 of record NC_134701.1, read on the forward strand.
TTAACCGCAACCGTATAGATCAGCGGTAGAGCATCGGACTCGTTATTCTAAGGTCACAGGTTCTGATCTTGCCGGTGGCGGGCTATCTTTTTACCTTCTTTTATTTCTTCCAATATACATTACAATTACTTCTGATAACATCTCCTGTGGTTTCCCTGGCATTATTGCCTGTTAGTTCTGAATAATTTTGGGCCTAACAAAGAAAACGAGCACTTCACTTTACACTTTCCTTTATTACGTAAGTGAGGAACTAACTTCAGTGAGTCATTTAAATGACCCACTAGCTAGCCATGCAAAAAGTTACTTTTCTCTCGAACGGTCAGCGAGCAATTTTCCTCGGTGCTTCCACCTTTCCGAAGAAGCGTCAAGTAATCGCAACGACGCGACATGGCAGCAATGCATTTTCTGCGCGCCCAGCCGAGGCTTTTGGCGCGCATCGCCCCGAGCTAAGAAACGTTCGACCAGGCTGGACAGAGAGTACGAATTACTCCAGCTTCCATGCGTGAGCACGGCTCTGTGCCAGCACGCTCATGCAAACGAGCTGGTTTTTCTTGGAAGGCGGCAATCATAAACGTCTCGCTCAGCCTAATTCGGGGCGACTGCATTTGCATATAGTGGAAGGCCCGGCCAACAAAAGTACAAGACATCTGCGGCACCACACGAAAAGTGGAACGTCGCCGGCGTTGTGGGAACGTCATCCTTCGCACCCTCTCACCCTTAGGTCCTCCTCTCGGCGCTGCAGGGTACACACGCGTCTTTCAGGAATTTTCATATTCTCGTAGCCCCGCTTTCCTTTTTTCCAATCATACTTCTGGGCCTTCTTAGCAGTTCTTGAGCTTGTCAAAAGAAAAAGACATATTTTTCCGGCTGGCTGAAAACAAAAAAAGTAAACAGAATCAAGTGAAATCATGTCTTCCTTATCTTCAAAACTCTTATTCCAGCCTTTTTCTCAAACGTCGGGAACAGTCGTGTTCATGTAAGTACAACATGGGTTATGTAACTAAGAAAACGGGTGTTGAAATACGCACTCGGTGATTGAAAACGCTTTCCTCGAGTATTTCATTCAACTTTACATCATTAGCCAAGTGGGACGGAGAAGCTGTCGTCATGGCCATTGTTGGCAGCTGCTCCTATATTTATTCGTATTTCAGTAAAAAAGAACTAAGGAGTAGTTCTACGAGAGTGTTTCCTAATTATGAAAAAATAGTATCAGCAACAGTTGTCGCAATCTTCTGGTGATGGCTCTCACTGCGTCACTTCTTTATTTGTAAAAAGAAAACAAATACAACGTGGGATATTGGGCACATTGACTTGTGCGACTGATTTATTGATAGCCAATTCGGCTGTTCAGTCAGTAGAATCAAATATAAAATCAGGATTTTCGTAGCTTGGGCATGACAATATTGCGAGTAGAAAATAGAGAAGGAAGACCCATAGCTCAAGGCTGAAAAGCAACTTCCTCATAAATACTTTCTCGAGGAACACAGGCAGTATCACCGAAACACGAAGCACTGAATGCAACATCAAAGTTTCAGAGGTGCGTTCACTTTCCACGATAGTATTATAACAATGCAAATATACGAGTGGCGTGGCATGACATGAGAACTCCCGTTCGTAGCTGGTATAACATTGTGAATCGTTGAAGCAAGGCATGTCGTAACTCGGGGAGCCCGTTGCTGAGGACATTCTCCCATAGTTTTGAGGTGCCGAAAGGGGCAAGAAGGTTGGAAAAGCCGTCAGCATGTTTCAGTGCCCGAAGAAAGAATTTCGCAAATTGTTACCCATAACATTAACTCTTGTAATCTGACCACAATATATATATATATATATATATATATATATATATATATATATATATATATATATATATATATATATATATATATAATAAGGGAAAGTAGTGTATACCTAAGGGCTCATTTTTCCGTGTTTTAACACAATATTAATGAGATATAACAGACAGTAATGCCAAGGAATGTACAGGGGAAGTTACTAGAACAAATGGAATGTAAATAAGAAGAAAGAAAAGTAGATGAAAAAATAACCAGCCGTGAGAAGGAATCGAACCTACGACCTTCGAATAACGCGTTTCCTGCTCTAATCACTGAGCTACCACAGCGGCCTTCCCTCCATCCAGTTTTTTTTGGGTTTATATGTGAATTTAGAAGTAGGAGTGACAGTCAACGCCATCTGTAAGCCAAACGACGAGTGTGAAAACACTCTTATGCGCATGTTTTGGCGTCACGTAGCACGTGAACTTATTATGAGCGCGCAGCTGATTAATTGTCCCTCTTATACAACCTAAACACACCAAGTCTGCCAGTACGAGACCCTCGTTCAATGAAATAAGGGAAAGAAGTGTATACCTAAGGGCTCGTTTTTTCCGTGTTTTAACACAATATTAATGAGATATAACAGACAGTAATGCCAAGGAATGTACAGGGGAAGTTATTAGAACCAATGGAATGTAAATAGGAAGAAAGAAAAGTGGATGAAAAAATAACCAGCCGTGAGCAGGAATCAAACCTACGACCTTCGAATAACGCGTTCGATGCTCTAACCACTGAGCTACCGCAGTGGCCTTCCCTCCATCCACTTTTTTGGGTTCATATCTGAATTTAGATGTAGGAGTGACAGTCAGCGCCGTCTATAAGCCAAACGGCGAGTGAAAACACTCTTGTGCGCATGTTTTGGCGTCACGTAGCACCTGAACTTATTATGAGCGGGGAGCTGATTAATTGTTCCTCTTATACAACCTAAACTTACCAAGTCTGCCAGTACGAGACCCTCGTTCAATGAAATAAGGGAAAGAAGTGTATACCTAAGGGCTCGTTTTTCGTGTTTTAACACAATAATAATGAGATATAAAAGACAGTAATTCCAAGGAATGTACAGGAAATGTACAGGGTTATTAGAACCACTGGAATGTAAATGAGAAGAAAGAAAAGTGGATGAAAAAATAACCAGCCGTGAGCAGCAATCGAATTTACGACCTTCGAATAACGCGTTCGATGCTCTAACCACTGAGCTACCACAGCGGCCTTCCCTCCAGCCAATTTTTTGGGTTTATATGTGAATTTAGAAGTAGGAGTGACAGTCAGCGCCATCTTTCTTCTTATTTAGATTCCATTGGTTCTAATAACTTCCCCTGTACATTCCTTGGCATTACTGTCTGTTATATCTCATTATTATTGTGTTAAAACACGGAAAAACGAGCCCTTAGGTATACACTTCTTTCTCTTATTAGATGCGGAAGCATCTTATACACTCGCCTTGTAGTGCGCCGTCCGCACCGCTTCTCGAACATTCGACAGCTGACGCGCGCGCATGCGCCGTCGCGCCGTCGCCCACCATCTGTGACGCGCGCGCTTCTCCTTCGAGAACATTCGACAGCTGACAGCGCATGCGCCGTCGCCATCTGTGCCGCGCGCGCGCTTCTCCTTCGAGAACATTCAACAGCTGACAGTGCATGCGCCGTAGCGCTGTATATATACTCAAGGTCGGCGCTCGCTCGCTCAGTTGCCGCTCGTCGGTTGGTTTGTACGGCGCGTCGACGTCCAAGGTCGCGGTGAAATGAATTCCAACGAATCCACAAACACAATGATCGACGTCCCTTCGACCAGCGCCGCCCTTTCGCATACGTGTGTACGTGTTCACTCATTTAACACCCCCTCCTACAACCACGTTAACCAATTTAGCCATCGACCCAAGTAAGTCGCAATTTAACACCCCATTTCACAACCACGTTAACCAATTTAGCCATCGACCCAAGTAAGTCGCACTTTAACACCCCGTTAACCAATTATATGCTCCGCATCCTCCTCAGTGTTCCCCCGAGGGAAGCTGCGGGCAATTTTTTTCATTGAACGAGGGTCTCGTACTGGCAGACTTGGTATGTTTAGATTGTATAAGTGGGACAATTAATCAGCTGCCCGCTCATAATAAGTTCACGTGCTACGTGACGCCAAAACATGCGCATAAGAGTGTTTTCACACTCGCCGTTTGGCTTATAGATGGCGCTGACTGTCACTCCTACTTCTAAATTCACATATAAACCCAAAAAAGTGGATGGAGGGAAAGACGCTGTGGTAGCTCAGTGATTAGAGCATCGAACGCGTTATTTGAAGGTCGTAGGTTCGATTCCTGCTCACGGCTGGTTATTTTTTCATCCACTTTTCTTATTTACATTCCATTGGTTCTAATAACTTCCCCTGTACATTCCTTGGCATTACTGTCTGTTATATCGTGTATATATATATATATATATATAGGCAGGCATGGTGGTTGAGTGGCCGTAGCGTTGCATATAGTCTAGTAGATCCTCCGTGAGCGGTCACAACGTGGTTTATTTCGACGTTTCGGCCTAGAGTCTGGCCTTCATCAGGAATAAAGATACAGTTTGTCGGTGCTCAGCTTTATACAATCTCGAATCAGAGGGCAAGGTAAGAGGGAAAAAAGAGGAAAGAAAAAAAAAGAAAAGAAAAGGAAAGAAAAAAAAGAAAAAAGAGAAAAATAATATACGGTGAACGCCCCTCGGGTGCCCCCCTTCCACTTTTCCCTCCACTCCCCCCCATCTCTCTCCCCCCTCTCCCCTTCACCTTTCTGATGTCAGCGGTCTGTGTATGTTTCCGTTCACTAGCGCAATCCTCCCGATCAGACGGCCCCTCCTGGTACTGGCGGTTCGGTGTGGGGCAAAAAAGAGCTTTTCAGGAAGTCCTAAGCCTTTAACTACTCGGGGTCCCGTAAACAATTCGTCGTAAAAGGACGGGGGCCGCGTATTGTGGCAGAGGCTGGTCAGCGGGCATTTTAGGAAGTTCTAAGCCTTTAACTACTCTGCGCCCTGTCAACATTTCGTCGTAAAAATAGGGGTGCCCCGTATTGTGGTAGGCTGTGCAAGCGCGTGCAATGCGAATTCCTGGCCCGCTTCTAAATTACGCGTGTCGTGGGGGCCTCCCGGCACATGGTTGCTGTTGGGCATGTCGTGCATGGCACAATTGATTGGGTAGTAAAATAAAACAGAAAACAGACGACAGCTGCACTTAGGAAGAGTAGTTACACTTGGAATTGTTTTAGGTTGTCCAGTGCCCTTCGCAGCTGCAGTGCCGTGAACTCAGTTACTATTTTCATTGTTGCCGTTATTGTTTTCTAATGCTTTAATTGCTGCAAGTGTACCAGGATTCTCATTTATTCCTCTATCGAGGGTGTTAAATCGGTGGATAAGGTATGACTCTCGTTGTTCACGTTCTCGATTTGATTTAAATCCCGTCTCTAAGAGCGTTACTGATAGTTTGTCGAATGCATGGTCGGGAAGATTGAGATGTTTTGATAGAGGTAGACTTGGGGCTGATTTCGCATGGGCTCTGTGATTATTGAAGCGAATCCTAAATGGTGTTTCTGTTTGTCCGATGTACTGCATACCACACACGTTGCATTCGAGTAGGTACACCACATTAGAAGAATCGCATGTTAGGTGTCCTCGTATGTTAATCGAAAACTTGGATTGCGTGCTGGTTGCTTTGTCTGTTTTTCGCATCGCCTTACATACAAGACATCGTGGCTTTAAGCAAGGGCGGCATGAATTATTGGGGGGTGATGTGTTAATTTGGGAGTGGACAAGGGTGTCTTTGAGGTTACGTGGTCGCCGGTAAACGACGCCTGGAGCAGATGGGAATGCGCGTTTCTGACGTTCACTTTGTTCCAGAATGTTGTAATGTCGTTTAAGGATTTTGTTTACATTGGGGAAGTTTGTGCTGTAAGTCAAGCAGAGGTTTGTTCGTTGTGGGTCTTCTTGTGGTGGTCGCTTCATAAGTAAGTCTTCACGCTTTAGTTTTCTCGCTTTTTGAACAGCGTCATTAATTACATGTGGGGGGTATTTTTGTTGCTCGAGCATAAGTTTTAGCCTCTGTGAGCTCGTGTCAAAGTCAGCGTCTCTTAGGTAGGCTTGCACAGCCTACCACAATACGGGGCACCCCTATTTTTACGACGAAATGTTGACAGGGCGCGGAGTAGTTAAAGGCTTAGAACTTCCTAAAATGCCCGCTGACCAGCCTCTGCCACAATACGCGGCCCCCGTCCTTTTACGACGAATTGTTTACGGGACCCCGAGTAGTTAAAGGCTTAGGACTTCCTGAAAAGCTCTTTTTTGCCCCACACCGAACCGCCAGTGCCAGGAGGGGCCGTCTGATCGGGAGGATTGCGCTAGTGAACGGAAACATACACAGACCGCTGACATCAGAAAGGTGAAGGGGAGAGGGGGGAGAGAGATGGGGGGAGTGGAGGGAAAAGTGGAAGGGGGGCACCCGAGGGGCGTTCACCGTATATTATTTTTCTCTTTTTTCTTCTTTTTCTTTCCTTTTCTTTTCTTTTTTTCTTTCCTTTTTTTTCCCTCTTACCTTGCCCTCTGATTCGAGATTGTATAAAGCTGAGCACCGACAAACTGTATCTTTATTCCTGATGAAGGCCAGACTCTAGGCCGAAACGTCGAAATAAACCACGTTGTGACCGCTCACGGAGGATCTACTAGACTATATATATATATATATACATATACATATATATATATATATATATATACATACATATATATATATATATATATATATATATATATATATATATATATATATATATATATATATATATATATATATATATATATATATATATATATATATATATATACATATGTGTATGTGCGTGCAGCACAACTCTTCCAGTATTGAACAATCTGTTCGCGTAGAGATAAAAAAAAACATGGTTTGTCCGCCCTTTTTACGAATCGCTATAACACGAAAGCTAATCGTGTCCTCGCAGAGATAGTTGAGCATTGATTGCACACTGTTTTATCACAAGGGTGAAAGAATGAATGCTACAGTAACAAATTGAAATATCCTGCCAACAACGGCAAGCAGCTGAAAACTTGCAGCGCACACCTTAAGCAGAAAGCACGCAGAAGATGAGCATGCGCAGGAGGATCGCGGAAAAACAACTGTCACAAATCTTATTTCGTGCGTAAGCAGCGCGCTCATTTTATAAACGAAGCCGGGACAGCGAGCGAATCAGCGTTCGTGCTCTGTTTGACTACTGTAACTTCGAAGCAAACTTGCGGTGGAAACACAAGAGGCACAAAGCAACCCGATCTCGAAAAAAGCTCGCACGCGAGTGAGACACTACGCTAGAGAACATCTCTGCGCATTTTGATCACGCCATGTGGAGGCGTGACCTCGCTCTATCTCGCTACTGATTACGGGCTGAAGTTTCCGAGCTCTGAGAACGGCCACCAGCACACGTCGGAGAAACGTCGCTCTGGGGCGTGCGATGCCCTGCTGTGGAACTTTTCCTTCTTGTTTTTCTCTTTACAGTCTGTTAGTAAACATTTTACAACGTCATATCTGTTACGGAAATACGCCACCGAGATGTGGTGGACCCCGGCCTAAAACACTTTTGTATCCACGGGTTGAATGATGAAGAGTTTGGGGTGCTCATGAAGCAATCATAGTTACATTGTGAAATATTCGGTGGTTTCGTCCAGTAATAATCGAAGCGATAGTGTGTGTGAAATGTTATCTGAACTCCAATGACTGGTTGTATTTTTGCCTTCATGACTAACGTCTTGTGGTCAGTGAAATGGAGCGATAGTGAATCTTGCGCAGGCCTGACATAAAAGTCTGCAAAGGCAACGTCTATGCACGCTCCCCTGTTCTTCGTGGGGTTCGGTTGACCAGCACGAGCTGAAGTGGCCTTCCGCACCCGGCACTGCTCGTCGTGCATGGTCCACCAAATGCACGATCCGGCAAGCGCATTCGTACGGCGACAATCTGGGGAATGAGAGATCACTACCCGGCGCAACCCCGTGCAGCAGCCAATCGGAGAGCAGCTGTACCGCCAACGCCATCTAGCGTACCTTCCCCGAACCGTAATATTGTACGCTTGTCAATGGGCCAGCACCCTCTCGGAATCGAGGCGAGAAATGAAGATGGCGACGATGGAAGGATGGATGGATGGATGGATGGATGGATGGATGGATGGATGGATGGATGGATGGATGGATGGATGGATGGATGGATGGATGGATGGATGGATGGATGGATGGATGGATGGATGGATGGATGGATGGATGGATGGATGGATGGATGGATGGATGGATGGATGGATGGATGGATGGATGGATGGATGGATGGATATGGCTGTACCCTTTAGATCGGGCAGTGGCTAGCGCCACCAAGCCGTAATACTTAATGAACCAAAAACTAGATTTATTTTTTTTCTCCTTAAATAGTGAGGTTGAAAATTCGTACTTTGCAGCGAAGGGTTCAATTTTCACACGTGCCTTGACTTTAGCCACCAATCATATAACCTCCTTCTAGTTAATTCTACCCGCTTAAAGTCTATTTTGCCCTCACTGTCACCAAACCCCAGGGCATTGAAAAACTGCGCCATCAACCTGAACGACAGGGTGAAGCCCTTTACAGAACAATATCAAGTGTTCGGCAGTTTCTTCTTCCTCTCCACACGCACTGCATACCATGTCTACCCCTTCGTATTTTTCTCGATATGTCTTTGTTCGCAATACACCCGTCCTGGCCTCAAACAGTAGAGAATTACCCCGAGTATTATCATAGATCCTTTCCTTGGCTATTTCCTGCTTAAAAGACACAAAATGCGTACGGCGCCATCGAGTATATCGCCACTCCACTGCAGTTTGCATGCATAGGACAGCGCTTTCTATTGTACGATAAGGGAACGCTAAGAGGTACGATAGATGGATCGACAATCAACAACCGACTAGGTCTCTCTATAAGGATATTCGCCCCTAAAAAAAAAAATCTAAACGTGTCAGAATGCTTTGCCGCAGCAGTTGCTCCAGTAGGAAGTTTACGCTCACTGCTTCGTTATAAGGCATCGCGTGCGAACAAGGGGCGCTGTGCCAGCAGTGTATACAAAAAGCGGTGCAACACTCGACCTACGGTCTCATTTGAATAATTCAAAATTAGCCTGTTGGTCGACGTTGCAGTGAGGCATTATGCAAGCGCCTCGGTGTCTTAAGGCAACATCAGCAGCACGTGGCGTGCAACCCTCTATCGGCATTTCTCCTTGTTCGCCGAGACTGCAGATGATACGCTTTCGCTGCCTTGGTGAGTCAGCAGCGCAGCCCGGAACAAATTAGCCCTCCCGGCTGCGCCTCATCACTGCTGTTTTCAGCACGCAACCTTAAAGGGTCAGGGAAAGGCGCCGTAAAGTGTCAAATGCCGCAGAACGTGCACTTCCCGCTGCCTTCGACGTGATTTCGCACTGAAAAGAGTGAGAGGAATTTGTACACGGAGGCTATGTGTGTTTTTGCATGTTTGAAGTATTTGAAGAAGTGATTTATTGCGGTCTTGGGCTGTCAAAGCTATTTCGCTCATGTCTTTAACCTTAGGCCAGCTGATTTACGTAAACCGCATGTCCGGCATTAGGATTGGCTGAAATTTTTGCGTAGGTTTTGCATACACGACACTTTTCTCAATGCCAAGGCGGGTCACTCTTATATTGTAGGGATGCGAATTTATCGAAGTATTTCAAGGAATGCGAAGTTATCATCGTTCACTGACCTAGCATTATTTTTACGTACTTTTTTGGTTTAGGTCATTTGCTTTCTGCTTGAACGGTGCGTACAATATAAAAAAAAACTGAGAAGGTAATCTGTTTTTATGACAACGCAGTTTAGTTATTTAATCAACTACAACCATTGTAATTTATTGCTGGGTTATTATAACATCCGAATACTTGCCAGCCAGCCAGCCAGCCAGCCAGCTAGCCAGCCAGCCAGCCAGCCAGGCAGGCAGGCACGCAGGCAGGCAGGCAGGCAGGCAGGCAGGCAAGACGGACGGACGGATGCATGGACTGACAATTGGACGAACGGATGCTTCACCGCACTTATCAACATTCACTCCACGTATATGCCGTGATGTTTTGGGCAAGGATCAGGAGTTATTTGGTAATGGGTTTATTGGAAGGTGTTATATTTTTGCAGGCACCTGGAACACTTTTCATGAGTGTGTGCTGAGATCTTGAAAAGGTCTCCCTAGTTGTTGTCAATCTGCTTGTCCCACCTTCAAAGCGTTGTTGTCTTCCACTAGTCCAATCGTGCTTTCAACAGGCGGCTGTCATTTGTCAGGGGATGACAGCAAGGGTAGTTTTCTTTATTAGTTTTAGTGGGTATCGTCCCATCATATGGTTGTGTAGCGCAGTATGGTCAGGATTATCAGAATATTAAAAAAAGAAATTCAACAAAAGCACTAACAACTGACGCCCGCTGCAAGCAGATGAACCAATGTTCCTAGAAAGTTCGTATAGCGAAACCCAAAGCGCATTGAGCCTCACCCGATGACGTAGCTGTTTTGTCTAATCTCTCCTGTTTGCCGCCATCTCTGCGAGGCACACTGAAATGAGCGACAATTCCAGCGGAGGCACCAAAAGTCTTGATTAACCTGTCGGTGCTGCTTGAATGCTCGCAGACGCTGGCTTACTACTAGCTTACCATCATTCGCACTGTTTTATTTTTAACACATTTCACGATGCAGGAGTTGGCTTATGCTTACTAATCGTTCGATATTCATTAGTCTGCTTAGTTCCCTCGCGACCGATTAACCATGTTCAGTCAATTCTGCTTACAATGTTTTTAGCGTTGTTTGCATCTGCTTCGGTAGACATGTTTCTTCCATATAAAATATTGATATTTGACTCTTCGTATCAGGAAATAAAGTTCGTAAAATGTGACCACTGCCAATATAACTCGAAAGTTCAATTTTTTATATAAATAGTTTTTTTCGTTAAAGTTAACACACCAAACAGCACTCATCAGATGCGCTCACTTTAGTTTGAGCAAAGGATAAGCTTCAGTAAGTTCACTGGTATTGGTACGTTCAATGACCCTGTCACATGGCAACCTAAGGAATGTAGAAATTTTAAGAGCTTGTTTTTCTTTCTTTTTTGTTAGATACAATATTAAGAGAACTAGAAGACAGCACTGCCAAATATAGGGGACGTTTTTAGCAGAAAATTTAAGTAAAAGGGAAGAAAAAAAAGTGGGTCCAAAAACAACTAGCTGTGGGCAGGGAGCTTTGAATAATGCGTTCGATGCTCTACCAACTGAGCTACCACGGCTGCTATCCTCTATACTTCTGGGCAGTGTTAGTAGATAGTTTGCTCTAATAATTTGGTAAACCTAGTGTCATTCCTACCGAGTACACGTATGCGCACAGTTTCCGTTTGGGGGGGTGTTTCACGCGACAAAGAAAGATGGGCCTTTCTGCTAACATATATTGTCACCGCGCCGATAGTGAGAAACATGGCAGAATATCAGAAGCGTGTCAACTTGAACTTGCTGGTACACATTCATTGTAAAAGACAGCTCAAGAACAACAAAGACGTCCTGTTTCATCTGTTTCGGCTTTGTTGTTTTTGTGCTGGTATTTGCTATGAATAGCAAAATAATGTTAACGAAAGAGATTATTCCACTTCCATTGCCGTTCTCTGTGCTCTGAAAATTTGATACCGGCAATAATTTCTGGATATCATAATGTATTAAGAAATGAAGCATTAATGACATTTAGACCCTCCAGCAACAGAGTTGTAGCCGCAGCAATAATCCTGCATGGACGTGCAAATGATGTTGTGGATGGGTAGAAGAGCAAGCATGGTGATTTTATTTTTTTCTTCTTGTCTATTTTCGTCGAACAGGGACATCACCAGGAGTTCAAAAGTAGGGGAATCGTTCGAGGGGCTTCCTTTTAAGTATTATACGCAGTCGAATACCCAATTTTTAAATTCAAAAGTTGCGGGTTTGGATCCCACCAGCGTAAAAGGCGTTTTTTTGTCCATTTTAACTTCTTTCATTTTGGGTGAACATTATCGTAATACAGTCAAGAAGGCACAAATATTGCCCCTTCTACATTCGTAAGCTTAATACTCTGAATGCTTGTTCAGCCGTCAGAAGTGTTTGGATGAACGCTGATATCGGAATCTCGGGAGACGTAACTTTCTGAAGCCGTCTCTGGAAGCTGAATGGTGACCCTCCATGGACTAGGCTCGGTGATACGCGGAAGCTAACGATATCCTTCTGCAGCGCATCACCCCAGATTTAGCCCCATACGCTTTCTTACTGAAGTAAATCTTCTTTTTATCTCCGCCCTCCTTACAGATTAAGGCTACGTACACTAAATTTCACACACCGAATCGTGCTGCGAAGAACCAATGATAGACAAAACTACCATTGGGCCTAGTTGGTACATAGCAGTTCAGGTGAAAACTTAGGGGCAAACCAAGACGGACCAGTAAGAATAACACGAACGCACAAATGCCAGTACTTGTGTCTTGTGTCCTCTGTGAGCGTCTTGCTATGCGCTGAAGGTGTAATCTTTAATGCTTGGTATACGAGGGGATGTTAAACAGAAAAAAATAGAAAAACGAAAGATTCAGCAAGAAAAAAAAACACTGATGTACCTGCATTTCAGTAAAGCGTGACACATCTGTACTTTGCAAGAGAGAGAGAGAGAAGGAGAGTAAAGGCCGAGCATAAGTAGAGAACCCACGTATATATAGTCATGCTTTTCAGGCGCGAACCTACATACATCCGGCTGATGGAGCCTTCAGCTTGTGTAAGCACGAGCACGAAGTGTCCGTGAAGTGGGTAATTTTTACTTCATCTCTCTGCATTACGTGGAAATCCTGTCACAGAGACCCCAACGCTATTCCCCTACGCTCAGGGTAAATACGAAACTGCCTGCTCCGGGAGCGTTGGAACATTGGAAAAGCTCGTGAATAAATTATGAATGGGTGAGTTTACGAAGGTTTCGGTGGTATCCTTTGTAGAAGAAAGGCAGTGCCAGTCGGTGAGAAAGTGTAAATTTGATTTCTGTGCTGCCCCGCCGCGGTGGTCTAGTGGCTAAGGTACTCGGCTGCTGACCCGCAGGTCGCGGGTTCGATTCCCGGCTGCGGCGGCTGCATTTCCGATGGAGGCGGAAATGTTGTAGGCCCGTGTGCTCAGATTTGGGCGCACGTTAAAGAACCCCAGGTGGTCGAAATTTCCGGAGCCCTCCACTACGGCGTCTCTCATAATCATATGTTGGTTTTGGGACGTTAAACCCCACAAATCAATCAATTGATTTCTGTGCTTTTCATTTCGCCCTCGTGGAGCTCCGATCGTCCCTTGAGGTGTGTTTTCTTGACACGCTCGAGAATCCTAAAACTGCTGAGTCTTAATTTACTTATTATTATTATTATTATTATTATTATTATTATTATTATTATTATTATTATTATTGTTGTTGTTGTTGTTGTTGTTGTTGTTGTTGTTGTTGTTCAAGACTATACAGAGCACCACCTTTTCTTCTCTACTTCTCATACGTGCTGTAGCATCTTTGTGTGTTAGCAGCGACGAGAACTACTAGTGTTCAAACAGGCTTGTCATATTTTCCCGTAGAAGTAGCTTTTATACACGTTAGTAACTTCCTTCGTAAAACCTGTGTTTTTCACCTGCCAGAAGCAGTTAAAATGCAAGGCAAAGGACTGGGCATGCAAATAAATGCATGATAGAGAAGGCAAGACGTCACAAATGCCGTCTCTTGTGGCATCCGTTTTTTTTTTTTTTCAACGTCCTCCTTGCGTCCATGTTTGCATGCACCGTTTTTCAAAATTGAATACGTACTTTGTAGCACTGCGCTCTGCTATTCTAAGTTAGAATAAAAGCGTCCGCAACATGTTGCCTGATTCACAGGTCTTCTCTGACCTTGTTACTATATTTTTTTTAGGTGTAATGCCTTTCTGAATGCTACGTCTCGATTGCGAAACAGCACTTTTGCTCGACTGGCCGTGGTAGCAACAGGGGCCTGACACGCGCCTAATTAACTAGGGGTGGGTTCATAACGGGAACAAAGTGAGCACGCCTGAGGCGCCTATGTCTCTTTACCATTTATTTCCTTCTACGATTATTACTCTACCCACCAGAAAAGCTGACATTGATTGATCCTTCGGGCGTTGACTCACTTCCGCACCACCGAACTCTCCTCTTCCCATCGTGACAGCGCCCCCCGGCGCCCTTACAATACGTCATGCATCGCTGAACGCAGGGGTGCCTCGAATCTCGCAGTATTGCTTCAAGCACCTGTTTCACTTGTTATACTTATTGTGTGCTTGTACATTTGATTTGGTGGCCATAAAAACAAAGAGATTATCCACAATTACCAATGCCTGATTTTTATTTATTTCTTTCGTTGCGATTGATGTTATGCTTCATTAACTGTTTAATTTATATATGCTTAGCTAAGAGTTTTCGCTTAATCTAGCTCTTATTCTCACTTTTATCTCGCGAAAGTTTGATTGAATGTTCTCACGCTCCAAAGAACCGAACTTTACAGGGTTTCTGCAGCTACGGTGGGATGCTGTGGCATTTTTTGTTCAAGGAGCTTGAGTCGTTGTGCTTTATCTTGGTTCTTAAATGCACCAACACCGAAGAAGTGACGCAATTGGCTGAGCTATATTATCTAAAGCTAACGATAAGTGCATGAACGTGTACTCATAATAATTTCATAAGATATAGTCTACATATTTTTGTATGGTTAATCTTCCTTCAAATCATCACCGTTCACAAATGTTATAGCCTGGTATATAACAGGTGCTATATTCTTTAAAAAATATTCACGTCACATCTGCGTAGGTTTTTCCTTCGGATGGTTGCAATCCCCACTACGGAAGCCTATTCATTACCCACTTTCAAGAAGCTAAAAATTTATTTTAAAGCTCCTAACGTTTCTAAGCTTCTTTATAGAAGACCGAAATGTATAAGATCAAGACATTATGTTTTCCTTTTCAAGTGCACATTCCAACTTCTACACTGACTTTTAAAATTATGCGACTTATTGGGTGGGCGTCAGCCTCTGTGTTTAAAACGAACATAGTTGACCACGCTCACTTGCTTTTTTTCTTTTTTTTTCCATTTTCCACAAACAGCTGTTGCATATTTATGGTTATGCTTAAGTGATGGGTGTACCAGTTTTGCCTGTATAAATGGGGAACTAAATATTTAAAGGTTATAATACATGATTGCTTTACAAAATTCTACGATAGGTATTGTGTATTTCTTCCTATGTACTGCAAACATCGGGATTTCTTGCAAATTTGTCCTCAATATCAGCCATGGTGACAACATATTGAATAAGGCGAACTACAAAACCCCGGCGTGTTAGGATTCATGAGAACAATGAAGAAGACCGGGTGGTCCAAATTATATTGCAGCTCGTGTGGTGGGGCAGACGTCATAATCAGGCTGTGGCTTCACCGTGTAAAACCTTAAAAGAAACTCTGATAGTTGTTTCACCTGTCGAAGCATTATGAAACTAAATACAAAACATTATGACCTTGTCATCTGTTCTGCACTACATGTCTTTATGCTCGTCAATAAAGCTAGAGACTGTTTTTTGCGATATTTGCTATAACGTAAAGGTATTGTAACTCACATGGTTTCAGCCTATATAATTCATGAGCTAACACCACCAGAAATTCTAATGTATCGCAGTTTGCAGGTTGCCATGCGTAGGAGGAATCATGAACAATTGGTACATGAAATGAGATCTTGCCATCATGAATCTCTAGCACGATGGCATGATATTATATATCAATGGCTGCCTGGACATATCGGTATTACCGGAAATCAATTAGCCGATGATGCAGCCCGCTCAGCCCATGAAGGAACCAGTGTGGTACCGATTCTTCTATCAAGGACTGATGCAGCAAGACAACTTTACTTGCTGGCTCGAGATCTTACACGCACGTTCTGATCGTCTACCAGCTTCCAAAGGTGTCACTTATATGAACTGGATCCTTCACTCAAGATACAGCTACCATCACAACTTTCCCACTCCGATGCGACACTGTTATGCCGCCTTTGGTTTCGTGTTGCATTTTAAAGGTGTACTCCTTTCAAATTGGTATAGCAGACACCTCTACATGCGACCCCTGCGGAGCTGAAGAGACCATTGAAGACGTCCTGTGCAGCTGCGCTTGCTACGACACACAGCGATGCCAGCTCCAGATGGTTTTGAATCAACTTTACTCTAGGCCATTCTGTGTGCAGAAGATTCTGGGACCTTGGGCATCTGTCTCAGTTGCGCAGAAAGCGACTAAACCACTCCTACTTTACTTAAAGGCAACAAACCTGAGCGACCGCCTGTAAACTGTGTGTGCTCCCCCGAGTGTGCTCGTCATTGTGTGTACCTTCTTATCTCTCTGCAACTTCTTTTTCTCCCCTTCATTCCTTCCCCAGTGCAGGGTAGCAAACCGGATGTGCGTCTGCTTAACCTCCCTGCCTTTCCTTGCATCTGTATCTCTCTCTCTCTCTCTAACGTGTCGCATATTCGAGATGCCACCACATATGTTTACCAATAACAGTCTCTTTGAGTAGTCACTGAACGTCGAGTATATTGCACTTTATTCAACCTGGCAAGATGTTTTATGGCTTCCAAAGCTGGATCGAGCGGTTACTTCCACTGCACCAGGCGTCTCTTTTTCAAAGCTTGTTTTTATTTAAAAGAAGACAGGTTTCAACAAACCAGCCGAGATATGCTAACAAATGTATAAACTTACACATCAAGTAGAATTCACACACCTAGCACCGTTTTGAGGAGCCAAGCTCCTAAAAATGGGATCAGGTATGTGAGTTGTCTTTGGCCTTCCATTCCAAGGTACGAAAAGCGGCTTTGCAGGAAAAGAAAGAAAAAAAAACGACAAAGGTCATTTTCGTTATGGAGCGCCTATATATACGTACCAACAATGGCGTGGCACCAACCATTCCTTTATCCTTGGACTCCGTTTCGTGGCTACTTTACCTTTGCTCCCCGTTTTTCCTGGCCCAAAGTGAAGCTGCTTTGTGTGGACAGGTTGGGTTTAAGTGACGGCCTTGTCTACGCCCCATATTTTCACTTGCGCTTGGCCATGCAAGCTCTCTCCCGCATCGCCTTCCTTACATCACGTCTTTTTACGACTAAAACTCTGTGCTAAAATAACGAATTCAGGGCGGCGACTGCACGGTGACACGGATGCTGTGGGCTGGCCATGTTTATGACACAACCGAAGGCCTTCCTCTGCTGACTTTTGTATAGAACGCCCAATGGATTGAATCTCCCAGGTTGAGGTGGCGTCGTTTACGACCTCCGCTCAGCGCCACCATCTCTGACGAGCGCAGAAAGAGTGGGCACAGAAGTGCGGGCGCGAAAGACGACCACATAAATCTCCCGAGTAAATCAGGCCTCGATTGTTTGATGAGGTGATTTGCGACGGCCTGTGTACGCGTAAACAAGGGGAAGAACCCACAACCTAGTTTTCTGTAATCCCTCCTTCCGCATTTTCTAGTTTCGTTGTGCTGCTTTTGTATTCGAGATATCTTCTCTTCCTCTTCCCTGTTATCTTCTTCGTTTGTGAGATCCTCATTGTGAGCCATTTCTCTTACACGAGTTCACGTGCTGCTCAGTGAGGCTCGTGGTCCAAGTCCGACACGCAGTTCGCAGGTTTAGTTGTCCAGTGCCGATTATGAAAACTAAAGAGCAGTGCGTCCACAAATGTGCGCGGCCTCTGAGATCGGTTTCTTGTGTACTCAGGTGCCCTGACACTGAAATCATGGCACCACGTCATTTATATTCCTGTTCTTGTTGCTGATTATACATTCGCGATACGTACTCTGCAAGCCTCACTCCCGTTTTGATGCGATGGCATCAAATGGCTCATTGAGCGAAATAGCCAGCTTTTGTAGCAGCAAAGAAACACCTAAATATACATTGGCTGGTGCACTGGGTAACGTACATGCCTAGAAAAAGCAGAACAAATTAAAATCGGTGCTTCTGCGTTTTCTGTATCACCAATTTACAGAATTTTATGCCTAAAGGTGTTATAAATAAAAAGAAACCTTAATTACTCGTTCCTTAATCCCGCGTTACATTTCCTTTGATTATTTTGTTGAACAGTAGCTTACTACTGTTACGGGGGTGAGAGAATGAATGAAAAAAATATATTTACAAAATATACAGGGAGAGTCAGAGGCAGCTGCCGCCAAGATGGAAGAACAGCAGCAACAACAACACGAGCACGGTCGCTTTCATCGTCTTCATCGTCCATGATGCTCTTTCGTTGCCGATGTCGTGTAACATATAACCCCCCGCTGCTGGCAGCGCCGTCTCGGCGCCTAAAGGAGAGTAGGATCATATGCGGATATCAACGGTTTGAGGCGGGTCACGTGGACGACGTCAGCAGCGGGTGCGGACGACGATGACTGACTGTCCAACGGAGCAATCTCGTATGTGACATCGGTAAGCCGGCGTAAAACCTTGTAAGGCCCCGAGTAGCGAGACAAAAGCTTCGAAGAGAGGCCAACGTGGTGGCATGGTGTCCAGAGGAGGACGAATGAACTTGGAGAGTAGGAAACTACTCTGTGATGGCTATCGTAGCGGGCCTTCTGAGAGAGCTGCGAACCAAGAAGACGTTGCCGTGCGATTTGGCGGGCACTTGAGCCCGAGCAGTGGCATCCCGGGCGTACTCTGTAACCGTTTGCGTATTTGATGGGAGAAGAGTCTCGAAGGGTAACGCTGAATGGCGGCCGAACAATAAATAGAAGGGGGAGAAGCCAGCGGTTTCGTGGCGTGACGAATTGTACGCAAATGTCACATAAGGCAAAGTACTATCCCAATCAAGGTGATCTTTGGAAACGTACATGGAGAGCAGTGTTGTCAATATTCGATTTAGGCGCTTGGTAAGACCATTTGTTTGTGGGTGATAGGCCGTAGTGAGCTTGTGACGCGTCGAACACGAGCGAAGGATGTCACTTACTACTTTTGAAAGAAATGAGCGACCACGATCAGTCAGCAGCTGTCAAGGAGCGCCATGGTGAAGAATTACGTCATGAAGCAAGAAGTCTGCGACGTCAGTGGCACAGCTTGTCGGTAGCGCTCGAGTGATAGCGTATCTTGTAGCGTAATCAGCGGCTACGGCTATCCACTTGTTTCCAGTGAGAGAAAAAGGAAATGGTCCAACGAGATAAAGACCGACGCGGTAGAAGGGAACGGTTGGTATGTCTATTGGTTGGAGCGGACCAGCTGGTGGCAAGGTGGAATGTTTGGAGCGCTGGCAGGACTCACATGCAGCAACGTATCGGCGCACAGAACGGTAAAGGCCTGGCCAGAAGAATCTACGCCGCACGCGATCGTACGTGCGCGTGACCCCGAGATGTCCCGCGGTTGGGGCGTCGTGAAGCTGTTCAAGTACAGCGGAACGGAGTGTCGCAGGAACTACGAGTAGTAGCTCTGGTCCTTCGGCGCTCGTGTTGCGTCGGTAAAGAATGTCATCGCGTAGAACGAACAAGTGTAGCGACGGGTCTACGTGGGGCAAGCGTAGACTCTGCATGATAGACCGCAAGGGGACATCACTGAGCTGTTCCTTCCGTATGTCGGTGAAAGCCGACATGGCGAAGACACAAGGGTCAGAATCATGTGCTGAAAGGTCAGGTGGGTCTACGGGGTGACGGGATAGACAGTCGGCATCCTAGTGCATTAGGCCAGATTTGTATGCCACGTCGAAGCTATATTCTTGTAGTTTCAAGGCCCAACGGCCAAGTCGTCCTGTTGGATCTTTAAGGGACGACAGCCAGCACAAGGCATGGTGATCTGTAATTACCGAAAAGGTGCGGCCAAACAAGTATGGTCGAAATTTTCCGACTGCCAAGGCTAGTGCGAGGCACTCACGCTCTGTAATGAAAAACTTGCTCTCCGAAGGAGAAAGGAAGCGACTGGCATAAGCAATGACGCGATCTTGTCCTCGTTACCGCTGGGCGAGAACAGCACCAATTCCATGTCCGCTGGCATCGGTACGATTTTCAGTATGGGCTGACGGGTCGAAATGGGCCAAGATGGGTGGAGAAGTAAGTAATGTTGTAAGGGTGCTAAAGGCAGTTGCTTGGTCAGTACCCCAATAAAAAGGCAAGTCCTTCTTCAGTAGCTCCGTAAGTGGTCGGGCAATGTCAGCAAAATTCTTCACGAAACGTCGAAAGTAAGAACAAAGGCCGATAAAACTCCGTACATCTTTTTCGGAACGTGGTATGGGAAAATCTTTGACAACTCGAATTTTGTCAGGATCAAGTTGCACGCCTTGAGCACTGACAAGGTGGGCCAGCACAGTGATTTCCCGAAAGCCAAAGCGACATTTGGAACAGTTGAGCTGAAGTCCTGCTTTCCGGAAAACCTCAAGAACAGCCGTTAGGCGGTTAAGGTGGCTTTCAAATGTAGGTGAAAATACGATGACGTCATCGAGATAGCACAGGCACGCGGTCCATTTGTATCCACGCAGGAGAGAGTCCATCATTCTTTCAAATGTAGCTGGTGCATTACACAATCCGAAAGGCATAACCTTGAACTGGAAAAGTCCATCCGGTGTGATGAATGCGATTTTCTCACGGTCTCGATGATCGACAGAAATCTGCCAGTATCCTGATCGCAAGTCGATAGATGAAAGTAGGCAGACCCATGTAGGCAGTCGAGAGCATCGTCAATCCGCGGCAGTGGATACACGTCCTTACGTGTTACTTTGTTTAAGTGACGGTAGTCTATGCAGAAGCGCCAGCTGCTATCCTTCTTCTTGACCAGCACGACCGGCGACGCCGGCTTACCGATGTCACATACGAGATTGCTCCGTTGGACAGTCAGTCATCGTCGTCCGCAGCCGCTGCTGACGTCGTCCACGTGACCCGCCTCAAACCGTACATATCCGCATATGATCCTACTCTCCTTTAGGCGACGAGACGGTGCTGCCAGCAGCGGGGGGTTATATGTTACACGACATCAGCAACGAAAGAGCATCATAGACGATAAAGACGATGAAAGCGACAGTGCTCGTGTTGTTGTTGTTGCTGCTGTTCTTCCATATTGGCGGCAGCTGCCTCTGACTCTCCCTGTATATTTTGTAAATATATTTATTTCATTCATTCTCTCACCCCCGTAACATTTGGTGGTGGTGCTGGGTACAACACGACATAACGGAGCTCCGCAGTGGCCGACGCTTGGATTTTTGCACCATGGCAAACCAGGGACCGGCTCCCGCCGAGGCGACTACAACAACAACTGTTGTCCTTTCGCAGCTAAAAGATCCTGGCACGTTCTGTGGCACGGATGATGTCGACATCGAAGAATGATTGCCGTTGTACGAACGTACAAGTAAGAATTACCGCTGGGATGAAACTCTTATGTTAGCCAATATCCTGTTCTTCTTGAAAGGAACAGCAAAAGTGTGGTTCGAGAACCACGAAGAAGAAATTGGAAGCTGGGATGCGTGCAAAGAAAAGATGCGCGCCCTTTTTGACAAGTCTGTGGGTAGAAAGGCAGCGGCCAAGAAGGAGTTGACATCTCGTGCGCAAACGTCATCAGAGTCCTACGTGACTTACATACAGGACGTGCTTGCCCTTTGCCGAAAAGCTGACAACAGTATGGAAGAAACCGAAAAAGTAGCTCACATATTGAAAGGCATTGCAGATGATGCATTCAACCTTCTCATATGCAAGGACTGCAACACGGTCGATGCCATCATCAAGGAGTGCCAGCGTTTTGAGGCCGCAAAAAGTCGACGTATCGCCCATAATTTCACTCGACTACCGAACACAGCAGCAACCTGGTCGTGCGAAGACAGACCTGCGCTACAGACGCCGTTAACTGCAGAGCACGTGACCAAGATCATCAGACGTGAACTGGAAACTCTGTCTCCTGCGTCAACGTGCTCCCATGCCTGTGACTCTAGCCCTCAGATGGTGCCACTGGTACATGCCATTGTGCGACAAGAGCTTTCCAATGCTGGACTGGCCTCCGAGTGCACTACAGCTCCCTCTCAGCCGATCAACCGTCGTCGACTCCATGTTTCGTATGCCCAAAGCCAAAACCTTCCGGCGCGCCCTCGCAATCCAGCCGAATGGAGGAGTGCTGACGATCACCCGATTTGTTTCAACTGCCACCGTATCGGACACGTGGCCCGCCATTGTAACACTCGGTGGTATTGGCATCAAGCATCCTATGGGTACCCCCATCGGCCAGAGAGAGATCATGGACGCTTTCAAACTTAACCGGGAGTCACCTCAGGCCACCAGTGAAGACGTTCCTTCTATGCCGCCATATCGCCGTCGCTCTCCATTTCCGCATGCTCACCAGTCCCGTTCACTGCTCTCCCGTCGCCCATCGTCTCGCTCACCCCAATTTTGCCGACCAATGTTGCCGACTGACCACCTGCCGCGGGTAAACTAGATGATGCAGCTCCAGGAGGTGATGCTGCATCGACCACTTGCCTGCCAAATCCTCTGACCATGCTGCCAACTCGACGCAACCTTATTGACGTTGAAGTAGATGACACACCTGTTGTTGCACTGGTGGACACAGGGGCTCACATATCAGTGATGAATTCAGAACTTCGTTGCCGCCTTAGGAAAGTTTTAACGCCACCCACAGTGCCACTCATCCAGGTCACCGACGGCGGCACGTTTCCCGTGCTTGGAATGTGCTACGCGCGTATAAGTGTGGCTGATCGCTCGACGACAGTGCTGTTTGCTGTGCTCGAGAAATGTTCCCATGAACTTATCCTCGGCATGGACTTTTTATCCGCCCACTCTGCCCTTATTGATTGTGGAACCGGCATGCTTCAACTTGATTTACCGTGTTACCATGACGACCCAACACCAGCTCAACCCCGTCTGTGTTCTGCAGATCACGTTCGCCTAGCACCTCAAGCCGTTACTTACGTGAACCTGAGATCTGTCCCTCCTGTTCCCGATGGTGACTACATGTTGACACCTATTGCTGACCTTCTGCTAGCCAAAAATGTTGCCGTGCCTCACACACTTTTTACAGTCACGGGAAATACAGCATCTCTTCCGATCCTAAACTTCAGCTGGTGCGCTCAAGTTATCCCAGATGGTATGACTTTGGCAAAAGGTTTTTCTATAGATGATGCCATTTCGGCGTTCGTTGCCGAATCTTCTTCGTCCTTTGCTCCGTTTTCATCCTCGAAGAGCGCAGCAGATGACACCATCGACAAGATGATCGCTCCGAACCTTCTTCCAGCACAGACAGCTGACATCCGGCACCTGCTGAAATCCTACCGCGACATCTTTGATTTTGATGACCGCCCTTTGCGTCAGACATCCTTTGTAACTCATAGGATTAACACTAGAGACGCCAGCCCCATCCGACGACGTCCTTATCGCGTGTCTAATGCTGAGCGACAAGTTACCCAGCACATCCACCAAATGTTACGGGGGTGAGAGAATGAATGAAATAAATATATTTACAAAATATACAGGGAGAGTCAGAGGCAGCTGCCGCCAAGAAGGAAGAACAGCAGCAACATCAACACGAGCACGGTCGCTTTCATTGTCTTCATCGTCTATGATTCTCTTTCGTTGCCGATGTCGTGTAACACTACGATGAGAAAAAAAGGTTAGCTGGTATCGTTTTTAGTAACACATAAAAAGAGATATATATCTTACTTGGTTCTTAAAGTTATTAATAAAACTTATTTCGAAAAAAAAGCATTCATTATTATATCTTCAGTTAGGTGTCAGTTATGTCCCTGACTGAAAAATCAGAGTGGTGACTTCAGTTTAATACGACAGGTGAGGACGCTAAGCTTTATTATTGCCCTCTATAATACATATAGACAGGGCGATGTGCAAAAAAGTGATGTTTATTCCGAAGGTGCAATAAAGGTTGTCAAAATATTAGCCCCGTGCTTTATCAATATTTTATACAGTTCCTGTCTATTCTAGTCCGTTAATGTTTACTGAATTCGTGTCAAGGATGACCCTTCAACAGACGAAAGCCTAAAAGCCAGATTTGGCTCAAAATGCTCATGCATGAAATAACATTTACAAAACCAAACAGTCACTCTTATTTTTTGCGTTTATCGTGAAATTTGTTCTTTTCTGTCCATTAACTTAACGTGTGTTTTGTTCTTTTGTTACTGCCGTTAGTTTTTTTTTTAAGCATAAGGAACTTCGTCTTTTCACTCACTTGTTTTTCTTTAAAAAATCATCGGCATCATCAGCCTGACTACGCCCACTGCATGGTAAAAGCTTCTCCCATGATCCGCTAATCAGGCCGCTCTTGTGTTTTCTGCTGTCACGTTATACCTGTGAACTTTTTAATCTCATCGGCCCACCTAACTTTCTGTCTTTCCTTCGTGCGTTTGTCTTTTCTGGGAATATAGTCAGTCATCTTTAATGACCAGTGGTTATCCTGTCTACGTGCTACGCGCCTGTTTATTTTTTTTAATTGTTCACCGTTCAGACTTGGCGGACAGTTAGTCTGCCTCAGCGGTTTCCTTGTAACTGAATACTTCTTTACTCTAACGAACTTTCATCGTGTTCCGTCCATCCAGCCAAATCGCATGTCCATCTTCGGGTTGGAAAACGGGTGGGAAAACCGCGAGGGCCCATTACGAGAAACCCTGAATTTTATGCCATTTATAAGCGTTTTATTTTGTCTCTCTTTCTCTCACTCTTTCTCGCACACACACATTTTAATTTCAATTTATTTCATTATCCTTTGCGGAACTCCCAGGACATTATGCCGCTTTTAACAAGACTCCGCCAGCCGTTTTTGTATTGCTCTGCAGGTAGCTTACTGAACATAACTCATGCGTTTAGTGCTGTTTATTTCAGCCATCTAACAGTATTCCTATAACATGAAGCAGTAACAAGAAGAACCAGCTGTGGATAACCATAGAAAAAGTAAAGAGGAAACAACGAGGAAGGTATTTCATGTTAATACAAAGGGAAGTGTTTTACTCTTTGAAGATACGTCTGCCTTTGAACTCATAGTTATAGAGATTTCGTAAAGAAGATTTTACTTGCTGTGAGAAAGGTAATGCGGAGCATGTTTTAATAGAATGCAGAAATATTCTCCTACAAAGATGAATATTTCGATTCCTGATTTACGCATATTTTGTTGATCATGTTGAATATGCTATATGATCTTTTTTCCATATTAGCATATACATATATCGTGACAAATCGAGTTTGTTGGTGCGTGCACGTGGTTATTTCAAAGAGCGCCGGGACTGCTGTGTTGTGTCAGATATCTTGTGCCCCGTCTGTGTGTTGCTTAAACGACTACAGACATAATATTTCTAGCTCGCTTAAAACAGCGACATATATGTTGTGGTAGCGTAAGGGCAATAATAATAATAATTTCTGGAATCTTATTTTCCGAAACCTCGACAAGTATATGGGACATGCCACATTGCACGCGGACGGAGTCGGATTATTTGAGGAATGTTATTCGTCAATATGCACTGACACGGCATGGTACACGGACCTCTGGGCATTTTGGGCCCATTGAAATGTGTCTGCCGCGGTATGATCAAACCCGCGTTCTTTACATCTGCAGCCGAACACCGTAAATACTGTAGCACCACTACGGCTGCTTTTATGTTGACCAACGCCTTGAATCAAATGGTCACTGCTATTATAATATTCTCTTTTCATTGTTTTTGAAAGTGGTGTTATGAAATATAAAAAAACAATAAAAGAAAAAACAAAGAAGAAACCCTAAGAGTATTCCTTTGTGGAATGTTGTCGGGGTATTGAGAGACGTGGTAAAATGAGAGCTATTCTGTGCAGTTTTTGCTACGCCTCTGGCTTCGTGCTGGCCGCCACGCTTTCGTGGAGCTCGCTATGGGAGGTAGGTTGTAAAGCAGTGAAGCCGAACACACAAAGCTGGATATTGCGGTCTTAAAATAACAAACTGACGCCCTAATAGTGGAAAATACTTTTGTGAAATGTCCCGTTTTTGTTAGCGAACTAACGAAACATCGCTGCTACAGTTCACTCCTGTCCATCGCATGCGTCGACGCTTGATTGCAGCTGAACTTTGAGGGATGGCCTCATTCTCATAGAGATAGAGGACGTGTTGAGATGAGCCTTTGTAGAGACAGCACAGCACAGCGTGGAAATCTCGTCTGGCTTTTCTGAAAAAAAACACTATTGTGTGTTCACCATACTAAATCTGGTGTGCTGTAGTCATCCCTGCGTGCGTTCATCAGCAGCATTTCTATAGTTTTAAATAAACGATCGCGATTTTTCCAGCTAGCATGAATAAGCTTCAATTACTGAAGGATACTTCCATAAGTCCGCGTTTTATAACTAGTATTCTATTCACTCCATTGGACGGACGGACAGATAGACAAACGAACAAACAAACGGACGGGCGGATGGATGGACGGACAGACAGGGCAGACAGACAGACAGACAGACAGACAGACAGACAGACAGACAGACAGACAGACAGAACAGACAGACAGACAGACAGACAGACAGACAGACAGACGGACGGACGGACGGACGGACGGACGGATGGATGGATGGATGGATGGATGGATGGATGGATGGATGGATGGATGGATGTACGGACGGACGGATCGACGGTTGTGGTGACCCGCCACACGCGCGGTAGCAGGTCAAACGGAGGTCATACCACGAAGGGTCACGAATGGCGGGCGAGTTACCAGCCAAACTCATACAACACGCGCAGACAGCGAGTGCGCAGGATCGATGACAGCTGCTGTCCCGCTGGAGGAGTGTTCTCTTGATGACGCCCATGGAGCACGCAGCACCTTTCAACATCTGCCAGGCTGAGCTTTCTGTAGAGAACGCATTATTGTTGATAAAAGACAACCCGCAGTTGAATGGATTGGTCAATTGATTAATTGAATGAGTGAGTGAGTGAGTGAGTGATTGTTTGATTGATTGATTAATTGATTGGTCAAACAATCGATTGCGTGAGTGAGGGAGAGACAGCACACTTATACAGAAAGTAGTGTGTATATTTCTTCCACTGGGTTCTTGGCGCAAACGAAATGACAAGGTCGCACTCAGGCAGCCCTAACCATTCTCTCTTTCCGTGAGTTGTTTACATTGATAAATGAAGACAGCCAGACGAATTGAGTCGCCTCCATAATGATTATTTCAACCAGAATGACAAAGTCATAGAGAGTGTTAGGCAATTCCGTATCATTAAGAGTGCAGATATTAGGTGAAACCCGGCGCCTTCAAGGAAGGCAGCACCGTTGACTATGGGAGTGAATGAAGATGGTGTGCCCCATTTCTCTGATCCAGAACGCACGACGCGCTGTAGAGGACGCTTGAAGACGAGCAGTTTGCCAAGCTTTAGTCGTGCGTGACGCATCCACCAGCCATTAAGACCTCGACCTCACTTTGAGCATTAGCCATCGAGTACACAAGGCTCCCACTTATGAACTAGCTTATGAACACGCCAAACCTGTACAGCGCTTAGGTTAATGGGCCGGAACTGAGTGTACGCAACGCTCGCAGCGCCATGTTGCTTCAAAAACAATCTGCGCACGAGATGAATCTGACGTTACCCACAGTTGTCGAAAACACAAATACCTGGCACACACTCTTTCTTACATGAAGGCTCTTTCAGTCAGCCCTGTGCCGCCATCGTTGTTGTGGTAGTCGTCATGCAGGTCAAATTACTAAATAAAGCAGGATAAATAATCAATAAAACGAAATTATGATCATGATTGTGATTATCAGAGTGGCGATGCTCGAAATGATTAGGCTATTTACTTTCAAATATGTACAACGAAGATTCAGTGATGATTACTTTCTTTTAACGAAAGTCATCATCATCATCATCATCATCATCATCATCGCCGCAATCAATAGGCATTCACTGTCTCATGGTTTTCTCGGTGTTGAACTGGTTGAAGTTTTTTGGCAAGCTCGTATACCCCACTCATAAGCAGTGTATACATGCCACCACCTTCGCACGTGGTGAAGTGTACATGTTCGTTTTTTTAATATACTAAAATATTAAGTTGATTTGGTCGTTCTGAATGCGATAATTTTCGGAGGGACACTACCTATGGTAGCAACGGTGATTATATATTTCTGAAAACAATCTCTTACAAACGAAGCAATTGAAGACACGTGGTGCTTGCTTGCTGTAAGTCTATATGCGCCTCCTCAAGGTTTACAATAGACTTCTTATTACCTTTGCTGCATCGTTAAGTGAGCATCAGTTGAACTGGCGCTTTCCTGAATAGTTCAAATAGTGAGGATATGGAACATCCAACAGGTAACGCTCCGTCTAATGCACAAAATAATGTCTATTCTTTTATTCTGCCTCACGGCAACGTAGCGTACCATGCCAAAAATATAAAAAAGATTTCAAGAATAAACAGTGGTGCCTGTTTCATTCTCGTCTGTTGTAGTCAGAAAAAAAAAACACTGCATGCCCCACCACTGGAGCGCATACATCAACGTGCAAGTATTAACTTCTTAATGTGACTAACAGCAGTTGTCTCCCGCACAGCTCGATACACTTGATAGCACCCGTATAAAAAAGCACTGATCTCAGGCACCCTACACGTACAGTAATGCTGTAGTCTTGAACATTCGTCGAAGGCCAAAAGCATCACGTACACCTGGCTACTAACATCATGAATACAAATGCAGGAGATCAGTCTGTTTCTCTTCCCTAACCAATCCACTGGGGAAATGAGCCTCGCTAGGTGAAATAGCGCTCATTATTCGTAACTGCTGCTTTCTGCTGTGCAGTACTTTTCAATAACATGACGTACGTTAAGACGTTTTTCGCCTATTTTCTCGGTCTCCCTTTTTGCAGCACATGAACGCGCAAAAGCTATGACATTATACAGCTTCGTTACTTTCAGTCTAAAATCGCTTTTCTTCCAGCAGCTATTGCGGGCTCCTAGGTGAATCCTTGGCGCGCTGCTACAACTCACAGTGGTGTCGAGTCTAGTGGAAACACAACAGGGCGTGTAATGGTCAGCCCGTTACGAACAAATCTCACCATCCTCATTTGCGGGCGTGGTGAGAGCAAGGGTGACCGAAATTTCTCGCAGTAACCGGGAAGCGCGTAACAGGGGCGGAGATCAAAAATGCTGCGCCCCTTAGGGGTCTCCACTTGTGGAGTGCCTCTTGACCCTCGGAATAACGTCCCCTCGTCCATTTACGCAATTAAGCCACCTTTATTGACGATCAACAGGAACTGGGCACAGGCAGCAACACCGTTCCGGAGGTGCACCGTTCCGGAGGTGCAGACCAAATTTTCGCACATAGAGCCATCTGAAAGACTAAAATAATACGGAGAAATACAGCGGAATTTGAGGACATACTTGAGCACGTGAAGGTTGGAAGCAATTCAACGGCGGTAATGTGGCTAAAAGGAGCGTGCGAGTAGGCAGGAGTGCCCATTTTCGACGACCCTTAAATTGGGCTGGAAAAGTGGTAATTCTTGCGTTTATCTACTGAATATATGGGCGTCATGTGTGATTTAGAAAAGTACCGGAAAATGTTTTAAAATTCTACAAAAAGCTGGCGGTACACGTCTTTTTGGCTCATATCTACTGCACGTAAATGTCGCCGTATTCGTAAGCTGGTACGAATGGAGACTTCTTACAACCAACTTTATGTATAAAACAAGGCTGGCAAGGTTGTAGTATTTTCATTCATTCCAAACTTCGGTGCACAGGTTTGCTCTTTAGCGCATCAGCTTGTTCTATATAAAGCAAAACAAACGCGCAAACAAGGACACAAGAGTAGAGATCAAGACAGTTTACTTCAGACTATTTCGTAAACCGAGTAGCTACATGTGTCTCATTTTGCGTCGTCGCACAACGAATATGGAACATTAATGCTGGCTTCAATGCTGTTTACTGAGACAACTATCAAGTGATATTCCAAGCATCAGAATCGGCTGAAACTCCGGTTCATGAATGATAGCGCAAACACTGTTTGTGTTTGCAGGCCCGGGTACTCTATTTTATCTACACAATGCGCGAGCTTAAGTCCGGCTTTGATATTCGTAGTGACATAAGAAATCGGAACGCGCTGCTTCAATTCGAAGTCATTGCTTTCATTTCACTCTAATATATTGTGCTTGATGCTTCTCAAGTTAGAGAAACAGCTTTTCTTTATTCTGCTCGTTATTTTTAAGAGGAGGTAACGTAAAGAGGAGTGCAGCGACCTGCATAACTCTGCTTCCGACTACAAAGCACGTGCGGTCCCTGAATAAACGCAAGAATACAATTACCTGGGCAAAGTTTCCTCAAACTTAAGCACACAGCGTTGTGCAGTTGTTTAGTTTAGAGTAGAGCAGGAAACAAAGATATGGGAATGTTAGCATACGCACATTATGCGATTCTGGAAGTAATTATATGAAAGACTAGTTTACAAGTAAAATCGTTGTAAAGAGAATGTAGAAAGTTCAGTCTGATTTCTGGCTCTGCAATGGCAAGCGAACGTAAATTCACGACAGGCGGCCGACAAGACATTTATATAAATCACAACGCATCACCACTTTGAATGCATAATGCCAGCTGGAATACTAAGGGCTCAACTTGAATTTCACATAACTGCTCAGACAATCAGCTCTGCTTGCTTGTTTTATCTTAGCTTTTTTCAGTTTTTTCCTGTTATTTCTTCCTATTCTTTTTGTGTAGTGCTCATTCAATAAATTGTTGCTTTGTTTTCACAACTCGGAAAGTCTGTACTCACAACATCGCTGCAGAATGATGATTAGTGATAGCTATCGACTGATGTACACGGCATGAACAAGAATTAACACGTCGGACCAACTGTATATTGCGAAAAAGCTTTAAAATAGCGTTTCCCGAGTATTGTGTTCCCAATGACGCACTTGTACAGTACTCACGGATTGGAACAAAAATGTTTGAAGTCAAGTAATGCGTATATTGCACATACCTTTGTTTTCACCATCATCAGTTCGGTATATATTGCTGTAATTGTCATGCGAACGCTAAGATCAGCGTCAAGATCACATTTATATTTAGATATGATGTGGTCACCGAGAAAGATGAGGGTACCAGCTGTGGTAATAAAAGCTTGGCGTAGCGTTTCAATCCGTGAGTTCCTCATTCGATGGATCATTTATATCTCCACATTGAACCAAACGACACTTACTCATGTGACGAGAGCGTAATCAACTAAGCTAAAAGATCGGCTTTAGCATAATACCTTGAATCGACTGGTCTTGGATCACTGCTTTCAAGTTTACAACCTAAAGAAGTTTTATTCCTCCATATTGTTTGCTGCGGCATCGTAACTTATTGTATCGTTATTTCTTACTTCCCTTCTCACAATACAGACGAAGAAGCCATAGAATGTTCAAGCCTACCTTCCTAACTTCCTGAGCACATTACTTTTTTGCTTTTGAAAAGCAGTGCACAGATATATCTTTGGCATGTTATAATTTATGGCTCAGTTTGGTTTAGAGTAGAGCTGTAAAGTATGAGAATTTCAGCATACGCACATTCTGCACCCTGGAAGTATAAATTATTGGAGTCTAGTTTACGAGTAGAATCATTGTTAACACTTTATGCGTTTGCAGGCCTAGGCCTAGGTGAGCAGGTTGTATGATCTCTTCCCTGTCTCGCGGAATTAGGGGATAATTGTTGTATTTTAGCATTATTTCTGCTTCAGGCGAATTCGCTTAAAAGCTATGAAGTCAAAGGCTAGCAGGGGCCTTTCATCACAGGTGACTTGTTTCTGCTTCCTGAATGCTCTCCTCTTTCTGTAATTGCTTATGAATCGGCATGTGCGAAGGCTGTCATTGGTGCGCAAAAAGGGTTGTAAGAGTGTGCGCCTATTGCGCTAAGTGAGGGTGAAATCCTCTCAACCACGACTCCTGAGTCCAGAGCACGCCCCATTATATCATAAATAGCCTGCTGTTAGCAAGCTCAAGAATGTACGCTTTGCCGAGTTGGTTTGCGCCCCACGCTGCGAAGTGAGTGGTCGTAGCTTTGACTCCTTGAAGCGGAGCTTTTTTTTTTGCTTTTTATTTGTCATATCTTAGCATAGAAATTTTCCAACATCAAATCCGTGACCGAATTGCTTCAGTAGAGCCGTAGAAAACCCCGGCATAAAACACTTGTATGCTAAAAGAGTGAAAGTATGAAGCTCGCAAACTGACAAACTTCATTAAATTCAAGTTTTCTACGATGCCACGCCGTATGCTCTCTCCCCTAGCGGAACAGTTTCAAAAAGACTCCTGGTCTCGGAGGCTTTAGTTCTTGCAATGCAAGTTCTCTCTGTCCTTTCCAAATCCGGTCATAATGCCAGAGGGTAACAGAATAAAAGGAAAAGGCGGATTTATGTCTTGTTTTCATTATGTCTCAGTATGACTGTGCCACAAAAAAGACATGAATGAAAGAGAAAAAGACAGACCCAGGGGTTAAAAATTAGCAGTTGCCAGTTTTTCCAAAATTTTCATCATCATCATCATCATCATCATCATCAGCAGCAGCCTGACTATGCCCACTGCAGATCAAAGGCCTCTCTCATGATCCACCAATCAACCCGGTCTTGTGCTTTCCATTGCGAACTCCCGCGAATACCTGCAAACTCTTTCATCTCATCGGCCCACCTAACTTCCTGTTTTCTCTTCGTGCGTTTGCCTTCTCTGGGAATCCACTCAATCTAATGACCTTCAATGACCAGCGGTTATCCTGCGTACGTGCTGATGCTGATGACCTCTGATGGATGGCGCTTACCCACAAAGGGGGATGGGCCAAGAACCGGGTGGCAGGATACTTAAATGAAACTAAATTGAAAATGAAGCCAATCTGAAAAAGTAGCTTAAAATAATACTACCAAAAAGCAAAAATGTTTGCTGAAAAAGCGGTCAAACCATCTTTTGTTTTTGAAAGACATAACTACGAATTATAAGTTAAAGATCTGAAAAGGTAGGGGTTCACTAGCATGGTAATCTTTTAGTTGCGTTGATGTAATCAAACACAGCGGAGCATACATCCCTGTGGCAATAACCAAATGAAGTTCCGCCAAGTGATAAACTTACTGGTAGATTTACTTGTCTTCCTAGCTTTTGTAATGGGGCTACTAAAAATCTTTTTCTCTGATAAGAAGAACGATGACAGAATAAAAAGAAATGTTCAATTGTTTCAATTTCGTTGCACCAAATGCATAGCGGTGACGCCTTGAGCCGAGCTTTATTAAGGTAATAATTTAGTTGTGGAACTGCACAGCGCAATCTGCTATAAGTGACCTATAACTGGCGAGATACACACCACTGTTTATTCCAGCAATAGCTCAAATGCTCGAAATCTTTGAATTTATCCAAATTAGCTTTTCCCCATTGCAGGCAAGCATTTCGGCACCTTAGCGCGGTTACGTAAGCCGTATCTGGCAAAGCGTACGTGCTATGTGCGCGGCCCTAGTATATTTCTTCTTCTTTATTTCAAGAATGCTATCCTTAAAAGTGTGGCAGCTTGGGCTAGTTGGTATGACTTGACAATTGTTATAGCGTGGGTCCTTCGTGCCCTTTTTGTCTCTGTGTCGTCGTTCTGTTCTCGCGCTATAACAATCGCTATCCTTAATCATGGTTTCTTCTCTGACCCACTAAGCTCTCTTGTTGTCTCTTAAGATTACACCTGTGAATTTCCTTTCTTTTGGTCACTGCGTCATCCTCCATTACCCTCTATTTAAGCCTCCAGGTTTCTGCTCAGTAAGGTAAGTTCTAGCAAGATGCAGCTATACACTTTCCTCTTGAGGGTTAATGGCAGAATACCATTCATGAATTGAGAATGCTTGCCGAATGTTGCCTACGCAGTCCTTATTCTTCTAGTTATTTCACTTTCATAGTTCGGCTTCGTGGTTACTACCTGTCCTAAGTACAGATATTCTTCTAGAACTTCCAGCGTGTCTCCATCCATCTCGGGGTGCTGTATTCTACAAAAACTGTTGCCCAATACTTTAGCTTTGTGCATAGTATATTCAAACCTATTTTTCTGCTTTCCGTGTCCAGTTTGGTAATCATGAGCTGCAATTCGTTCCCGAAGTTACTCATCGGGGCAATTCGGTCAGCGAATTGCAGATTGCTAAGATACTCTCCTTAAACTTTTATCTCTTATTCTGACCAGCGTAGGACCCTGAAAACCTCCTGTAAACACCCGGTGACTAGCATTGAAGAGATCGTGTCTCCCTGTCTTACACCCTTCTTTATTGGGACTCTGTCGTTTTCTTTATGGAGAACTATGGTGGCTGTATATTCAATGTAGATTTCATCCAGTATGTTTATGTAGGGTTCTTTGACGTCCTGATTCCATAGTGCATGCATTACTTCTGATGTCTCGACGGAGTCAAACGCCTTCCCGTAATCTATGTACGCTAGGTGTAGGGGTTGGTTGTATTCCACACATTACTACATTATCTGATTGATAGTATGAATGTGGTCTATTGTGGAGTAGCCTGAACGAAATCCTGCTTGGTCCTTTGGTTGATTGAACTCTAATGTCGCCTTAATTCCATTAGCTAATATTTTTGTGAAAAAAATTTGTGGAGAATGGACAATAGGCTGGTGGGCCTGTAAGTTTTCAAGTCCTTGGCGTCTTTTTTCTTTAAGGATGAAGATGATTTTGGTACCCTTCCCGTGAAGGGACACTTCATATATAAGGTGGCCAGTTTTTCTAACACAATTTATCCGCCATCTTTTAGGAGGTCTGTTGTAACATTGCCCTCACCAGTGGCTTTGCCTCATTGCATTTCTTCTAGGGATTTCCTTACTTCCCAGGTCCTTACTAGTAGGATGTCGAATCCCCTTGGGCTATTATTGTTTTTCACGATATCATACTGGCTCTTCTGGCTTTTGTACAATTCTCTGTAGAACTCCTCCACCACCCCGACTATCCTATCGATATTGGTTATGACGTTGCCTTTCTTGTGCCTAAATGCACATGTTCGATTTTTACCTATGCGCAAGTTTGCTTTCGCAGCTTTTAGGCTGCTGCTGCTGCATTTTACAGCCTGCTCACGTCTGCACATGTTTTGCCTTCTGACGTCGGCTGCCTTACGCCTATTTATGAACTTCGAAAGTTTCACTAGCTCTATATTTTTGGTTGCATTTCAGGCTTTCATGGTTTGTCGTCTCTTAATAAAATGTTTTGTCTCCTGAGATAGTTTGCCAGTTTCCTTCAAGTGACTGTGCCTTCAACTTCCATTGCACACGCTATCATGATACTAGCAAGATTATTGATTTGATTTATAAAAGAGGTAGAACTTTTCAAAACCACCATAGGATTATGAGAGACGCCGTAGTGGAGGGCTCCGGAAATTTTGACCACCTGGGGTTTTTTAACGTGCGCTCAAATCTGAGCACACGAGCCTACAGCATTTCCTCCCCTATCGAAAATGCAGCAGCCTCAACCGTGATTCGATCCCGCGACCTGCGGGTGTGCAGCCGAGTACCTTAGCTACTAGACCATACTAATTGTGCTAGTAGGATTATCAATAATTTTGTCAATGCTAACGTCGATTACATTGTTTAGTACCTCGAATCTATTCTGAAGCAAAACTTTGAATTCATGTACTTTCGCTCTCACCACTTGTTTATTAATTAGCTTCTGGGGTATCAGTTTCTGTCATTGTTGTTTTTAATTATAGGTGAATACGAGCTCTTACTATTCCATAGTCACTGCATCAGATCTTGCCAACTACTTCTACATCCTGTACAGTGCCTGGGTGTGCACACAGAATGAAGTCTATTTCATTTTTCGTTTCGCCATTAGGACTTTGCGAAGTTCACTTGCGCCTATATCGTTTTCTGAAGAAGGTATTTAAGATCCGTAAATTGTTACGCTCTGCAAACTGTGCTCTCCTCTGGCGTTTCTAAAGCCGGTGTCATATTCCCCCACTGCATGGTCTCCAGCCTCTTTCTTGCCTATTTTACAATTAAAGTCGCCCATCAGAATAGTGACTTAACTTTTTTACTGACTAATTGTACGCCTTGGTTGACTCTACGTCTAGTTGTTTGAATTGGTGCACCAAGTAAAACTATTCTGGGCCACATATTTACGTTTATTGAGCTAAGAATACGCAAGTGATTATGTGTAAAATTAAGCTAGAGTACCTACATTGTATTTCTGGAGATGCTTTCGTGTCAAAATAAATATTTACATGTTTTGTTTCAAGTTGATGCCATAAAATAAACATTTAACATAGAAGGGCGGGAGCGAAACTGTAGATGGTTAGACGAGGGAACATAATTTTGCTGGAAAACGGAATCACTACAAATGGAGCTTTACTGGTCAGTCAACATCAGTGTATATTGACTGCGTTGTTTTGTCCTTTTCTCTAACCCCACACCCAACTTTCTTTTTGCCAGTACCTCTGCCTTTATGCTCGAGTTAGTTTAATTAGTGTATATACGTGACCCCACAATGGTTTACATTTCCTCCTCTGCACACGAAGTACCCCTCGATGTTCCTGTTTCCTCAGCTTTCGAATTCAAATGCACCAGCTGGATTCTGTGTTTCCAGCGTATCACCTGCCCTTCGTATTTTCCTCTCTCTCACGCTTTTCTGGCCGACAACGCTGACAAGGGCCATGCCTGATTGGACCAATTTATCTCATTAAAATTGAACACGCACTGCACACAGAATCGAGCTCGAGTGTTCCCAGCACAAGTCCTGTCATCGCCACACTTTTAATTAGATAAGGTTGCTTCCCTCACCAGGTCTCTAAACGAAGCAAACTCACAGAGTCTCGAGCAAAGCAGCATCACTCTCCAGAATCTATAACGCAAATACCAGGTTCATTGTTCTGTTACCTTCACGTTTTTGTTTTTTTCTCACGCTGTTTAACGTATTTATCGCACTTGTGCATTGCTTTTTGCTGATTTTATTTATAAGTAAAAGTTTTGTTTAAGCATAAATAAAAATTGGTGAGCAAGTTTCATCTACGTTCTGTGCGTCACTCTTTTCTAGATCATGGGGGCGAATTGGCTTTTCAAGCAGGCCCCACATTGCAAGTTGACGTTGCAGCGCAGTGCATTATTCCGCGGAATATTGCTTCGCCACTGTGCAGTTAACCTAAAAGTACACGCCCTACGAGCTCTAGAACGGGCACCTTAGGATTAATAAACGGATTGTTCATTCTATTTGAATAAAGACAAAGCCCAGGCAGTTTCGGTACAATGATTAGGTGTAAGATAACACGTGTTTTATCAAGTACATTCTATAAAATTTGAGCATTCTTTCAAATATTTCACTTCACAAAAATGTTTCGTTCTTTTTCACGAAATGCCGAGCTTGCTCACAAAAGCACGAAACGCATGCAGATGATGTCTTGTTCCACTGCGACGTAGGCGTCATTTGTATACATTACAGTCTTGTCCCGCGGATGGAGTACGGTAACAAAATGAATGCTACCTCGCACAGTAAGTCTTTTTTGCAAACTCGCTCGGCCTGATTAGATTTTCTTGGAAAACCCAGTGGACCTGAAAAGAACTTTTCTCGTGTAGGCGCACCCCGTTCCCTCCTCTTAGGCTTGCTTCTTTGCATTGTGCAGCGTATGCCATGCCTTAGCTCGAATACTCTAGGCTGAAGCGGGGCTTGTTTAGTTACTCATTCTGATCACGTTTCCGGCATCGATCATAGCCAAGTTCTTGTGCGACGTGAAGTGTACGTGACTTTCCATTATTGGGAGCCTGAGTGGCACGTGGTTCTCACGCGCGAATTGTGGGTCCATGAGGTGGGCAATGAGGTGTGTTTCGTCTGGTGCAGCTCGCGACCGAGGCTGTTACTCACCTGTACCCGATTTGTACGTGGCGGTGGCTCACTTGGAGTTCACGAACGCCGTTCACCTGATTCAACCCAAACGCAGAAAAACAAACATGCTGGTTGTTATCAAAATTCTCAGTTGATTCTTTTACTGGTAAGCAATCAATGCGACATCATTTTAGGTCTACCTTCGGTGGAAAATCATCCCCGCATGTTTTTTTTCTATAGAATGGCCCTATCGGATCCTTTGTGCATGATTTTGATAAAGATGGCGATTCCACTTGGGAATTTCGCAGCGAAATTATGCGTAATAAAAGTGCCAAAATCACAGTGCGAAATCCCGTGCCAAAATCACAGTGCAGTTATGAAGCATATCGTAGACGGTGACCCCGTATTAATTTAGGCCACCTGAGATTAAGCCTAATATCCTGAATTTATCTTCCCATCTTATGGAGCCTCCACGGCCGGAAATCAAACTGACATACAGTGCACTAAATTCATGAAACTTCTCCGCTGTTAGAAAGTGCCACGCTCTCCTACATTTTCGAGTAGCCGTTTAAATGCGTTTAAATTTTGTGTGTTGGTAAAAACTGCTGCACTTATGGACTGCGGATGCATGCGGGTACACTATTTGAAAGTTGTTATGGGTCGAAATAACCTCTTACAATCAGCAGTAATATCTTTGTCATAGTTTAATCCTAAGAGCAGGTACTGTCAGCGATGCGGTCTGCCACCGATTCCACCAAAAAATAAGGCCTATTCAATAGGTCACGGAATATTTTACGAAACGTTTGGAATATGTATTTATGAAATAACCTTTTAAAACTTTTCTGCAGTTTCTAGATTGATATACAGAGGAAGATTTTAACGCGATAGCAATTAAGACCTTGTTTTGCAGAAATTCTGGCGTCGCTGTCGGCGTCGTTGATTGTGAGCAAAAAATCATAATCTTGTGCGTCACCAAAAAAATTGAGAAAGATGAAAATATATAAATACCGTAATTAAAAATTATGGGTATCAGTGGTGATCGATTACGGGTCGTTTACAAGGCGATCGGGTGTTTTTGCCAGACAGCCATGCTTCTGCTTTTTTATTGTATTTATTTTCTTGCATATCTGAAATTATTACGTTGACGTTGTGATACATATACTCAGCAAGTTCAGAAAGACAGCTCTCTCTCTCTCTCTCTCTCTCTCTCTATATATATATATATATATATATATATATATATATATATATATGTATATATATATATATATATATATATATATATACATCCTTCATTCTTGGCATTTGCTGTGATTTTTCATTGCAATATGATAGCACATATAGATAGATAGATATGTTGCCACTTGGCCGCTAGTTACGGCGAGCGCAAGCCATGGCTGCCCGCGAGAATGAAAGAGGATGTTCTGGGGCAGTGCGTGCTCTTGCTAGTTGTTGATTATTGAAGCAGCCATCTTGCCAGTTTTCGGTGCGTCTCCCCGCCATCTCAGTTCTTCCTAGTTGAAGACCTTTTGTAGCACTTGACAATATATATATATATAAATTTGGTGTGTGTGCGTGTGTTTGTGTGTGTGTGTTTGCGCGCATGAAATGAATGCTTGAAGCGGTAGTTGTTACCTTGCATGCGCGTTTTCCACCTTTTCCCGACATGTCTTGATGATGGTGGGATGGAAAAACTTTATTTCGTCAGAAAGCAACTGAGGATGATTCCGTGTTAGATGGCTATCAACCCAAGGTTGGCGGTGACCTGTGTGGCCCACTCCCCGACCCTTAACTGGACGACTGGGTCTGAGCTGGTCAACACGGCCTCCCAGTGCTTAGGAGAGGGATCACGCATAATATCCACCGGCGGCGGTACTATGCTACATTCCCAAAGTATGTGATCATATGTTGCCACAGCCTGACACCATTTGCATTGCGGCTTAATCTCCTCCGGGTACATTTTGTTCAACACGTAGGGGTTGGGAAAAGATCGCGTCTGCAGTTTTCTCCAGACGCATTCCTGCGCCTTAGTCAACTGCTTGTGCGGGGGCGGATAAAACCTCCGCTCTAGTTTATAATGATTCGTTATGTCATGAAAGGACACCAGCCCATCTCTCGCGGACCTCCCCGGAACTGGCGGCTCACCTACCCGGCTGACGAAACCTCGAGCATTCAGGTGAGCCGCCTCGTTCCCAGGGTTCCCACAGTGTGCTGGTACCCAGACAATTTCTATTTCTCTCATTTCTCGTCCCGTGGCCCCACGCAGAAATTGTGCTGCGGTCGCCGATATTCTGCCCCTCGCCAGATTTCGAATGGCTGTCTTTGAATCACTGAAAATCAAATCTGACTGCGAATTAGTTATAGCTAGCGCTATTGCCGCTTCCTCTGCAGTTTCCGAGGAGCGGGTTTTGACCGATCCAGAGGCGACCAAGCGCCCCCGCCTGTCCACCACCACAATCACAAAAGCGTCTTTGTCCTTATATTCCGCAACATCTGTATAGACTGCCGCTTTGTACTCGCCGTACTCAACGTGTAAAGCTCTGGCTCTTGCCTGCCTGCGCTGCGTATGGTGAATCGGATGCATATTTTTGGGCAAAGTTTTTATGTACAGGGCCTTATGTAACTCTCGCCGCACCTGAATTTTAGTGTCCCCAGTGGGAGCCTCTGCTCCAATGCCAATCCTTTCCAATATAATCCTGCCCGCTTTGGTTGTCGAAAGCCTAGCGTGCTGCATCACCAGATGCGCCTCCCATAATTCATCCAGGGTGTTGTGTACCCCTAGTTTTAACATCCTTTCTGTAGGCGCGTTGTTAGGCAACCCAAGCGCTGCCTTGTAAGCTTGCCGGATCATAGCCTCGACCTTACCTTTTTCTGCGGCATCCAACTTTATATAAGGTGTCGCGTAAGTAATCCTGCTGAGCACAAACGCCTGTACCAGCTTACAGAGTTCTTTTTCTTTAACCCCGCTCCTACTGTTAGCGATTATTCTGATTAGCCTGACAGTAGCATTGACCGTGGTCTTAAGTTTTTCAAGAGCCACCCTATTCTTCCTGTTAGTTTGCAGATATAGGCCAAGAAATCTAATCGTTTGAGCTTCAGCTACCGGCCTACCCCCTACCTTTACCTCTAACGGCGCATCTGGAAGAAACACTGCAACAGGCAGTTAATATTGTCGAAGAGTTGGCAGGGGAGGCGGGACTTTTATGTCTTGATGAAGTGCCCTTTGATAAATTCTTTCCTATGGCACAGCCGCCATTCTGCTTGGGAAAACAGTGAACCCAGCTTGTTAAGCTTGGATATGCAGTGAATGTAACGTTCATGCTATATAAACAAACGCGGCCTGTATACATGTTTCACAATGCAACATAAAATATTGCAGTAATAATGCGTGGTCCAAGCGTCATGCAATCGGGCGTCGTAACATGTGATTATGACCATGACTTCATAATTTAAAGACGGCCACCCACTACAAAAGTAACACACTACACTGTTTCCTTAAGGCTACGTAGTGGGTGCACAGCAAGTTCAAAAAGATTTCATGCGTCAAGAGAGAGAGAGAGAGAAAATTTAATGCGGAAAGGCAGGGAGGTTAACCAGAAAACATATCCGGTTTGCTACCCTGCACTGGGGAAAGGGTAAGGGGAAAGGGAGGAAGAGAAGCACAAACACACATACACACACTCGCACACAGTAGTGTCACAATCGTTCAACGAGGCGGGTCGCTCGCAGAAACTTCATCAGCGCCTTCGTTGCTTTCTGGCGTGAAGCTCGATCTTTCCGACATTCCAAGATTGACTGCTCAGAAAATGGCTGGTCGTCGAGGCGAGCAAACACTGCTGAGAGGGACTGTCGCTGAGAGCTGTACTGGGGGCACTGACATAAAATATGTTCAATTGTTTCGTCATTGTCGCAATGGTCGCATGTAGCGCTGTCTCTCATTCCGATGCGGCAGGCAAAAGCGTTCGTGAAAGACACCCCAAGCCACATACGGCAGAGAAGGGTCGTCTCGGATCGGGGTAGGCCAGATGGAATAGTAAGTCGTAGGCATGGGTCCAGGCGGTGAAGACGGGTGTGGAGAAAACCGGGCGTATTCCGCATAGACCTTGCGACATCCTGCGCAAGCGTATTAATCTTTGCTGCTGCGTCGCTTCTTGATAGTGGAATAGGTTCCATCACTCCATTTTCGTGAGCATTCTTAGCTGCATTGTCGGCATGCTCGTTACCGATGATGCCGCAATGGCCTGGTAACCACTGAAAAGATATATCATGTCCTTCGTCTATTAGGTGATGGTACAGTTGTCGTATTTCGAGCGCCAATTGATCTTGAGGTCCACGACGTAGAGTATTGTGTAGACATTGGAGAGCTGGTTTCGAATCAGTAAAAATGCTCCATTTTTGTGGTGTCTCTTGGTCAATCCTGCGGAGTGCGCTGCGGAGTGCCGCGAGCTCCACGGCTGTCGATGTCGTCTTGTGTGACGTTCTGAACTGGATGGTTTCGGCTCTTGCTGGGAAGATCACAGCTCCTGCAGATCCTCCAACAGTTGTCGAGCCATCCGTGTAAAGTTTGACATGATCTTTGTATTCTTCGTGTAGCATGAGTAGAATCATCTGCTTTAAAGCTGGCGCCGAGAGCTCCGCCTTCTTGCGAATCCCCGGCACTGTCAAGCGCAGTTTTGGTCGGTCCAAGCACCAAGGAGGTGTTAGTATCCGTTCCGGAGGTGTGTAGACTGTTGGAAGGCACTCACGGAAAGTCAATACTCTCTTACAGAAGGAGGCACTCGGTCGATCTTCTGGAAGCGAAGCTAGGTGGTGGGCAGGGGCGCGAGCAAGGTGTCTAATATGAGCTCTAAGCACCTCCAAAGTAATGTGCACTGTGGCCGGATGATCTTTGGCGATTGCGATGGTTTCCGCTGTTGATGTACAGCGTGGTAATCCAAGACAAACTCTGAGTGCCTGGCCCTGGGCGTTTTCTATTGTGCGTATACTGCTTTTGCAAGCGTTCGTCAGAACCGGCAAGCTATACCGCAGGTACCCCAGAAACAGCGTTTTGTACAAATGCAACATCGCGTGCACTGATGTGCCCCACGTTTTGCCTCCGAGGAACTTGAAAAGTTGTGCGATGGCCGTTAGGCGCTTCTTTAGAGTGGCCACATGGGGACTCCAGCAGAGATTTCGATCGATCGTGACCCCCAAAAACCTGTGGGTCCTGGCGTAGCAGACACTGTGTCCATTGATGGCGATGGGATATGACGTCATTGCCTTCCGCGTGAACGCGACCAGCGCCGATTTCTCAGGAGAAATCTCGAGGCCTTGTTCTCTAAGGTACGCCGATATTGAATTCGCTGCTTTCTGGAGTCTCGCACGTACCTGAGGACGTGTTACACCTGATGTCCAGGCACAAATATCATCTGCATAGAGAGATATCTGCACGGAATCTGGTATGCGTTCAACGAGACCGATCAGAACCAGGTTGAACAGTGTGGGGCTCAATACACCACCTTGAGGAACACCACGGTGTGTATAATGTTCAGAAGTCGGTCCATCATCAGTTTGCATAAACAATGATCTCATATGTAGGTAGCATTGGATCCAGCGGTACACTCGCCCACCCAAACCAACTGACTCGAGGGCGTCAAGTATGGCTTCGTGAGAAACATTGTCATATGCTCCTTTGACATCTAAAAATAGTGCGACAGATAACCGTCTGCTCATTTTCTGGTGTTGTACGTAGGTCACCAGGTCAATGACATTGTCAATGGAGCTCCGAAGACGACGAAAACCGGCCATGGCGTCTGGATATATTCT
Organism: Rhipicephalus microplus; assembly: GCF_043290135.1. NCBI lineage: Eukaryota > Metazoa > Arthropoda > Arachnida > Ixodida > Ixodidae > Rhipicephalus > Rhipicephalus microplus. The sequence goes on from NC_134701.1 coordinate 285,715,720, forward strand.
ATGGCGTTCTAGGAACCACTCGAGTCTGGCAAGGATCATTCGCTCCATCAGTTTCCCTACGCAACTAGCCAGCGCTATTGGGCGGTATGATGTCAGCTCTAGAGGCGATTTTCCAGGTTTGAGAAGTGCAACCAACCGGCTTGTTTTCCACTCTCTGGGGATCGTTCCATCTCTCCAAGACTCATTGAATACTTCCAGCAAAGCACTTCGTGCTCGATCACCGAGATTGCATAATAGGCGGTATGATATGCCATCCGGCCCAGGCGATGACGATCGATTGCATGAAGCAAGAGCCACATTCAGTTCTTCCATTGAAAAAGGCAGGTCCAGGTGCGGGTCAAGTGAATGTGGCGTGTAATCAGCAGTAAGGGCTTCTGTGCAATTTGGTGGGCCCGCAATCTTCCTACAAAAATCTTCCGCTACCTCGATATCCCTTCTATTTTGGAAAAGGGCCAAGGCTTTAAACGGAAAACGTTGTTGGGGAAATGTGCGTAGGCCTCGCACGGTTCGCCATATTTGAGAAAGCGGTTTGCGAGGGTCTAGACTCGCGCAAAATTTCGCCCACCGTTGAAACTCCAGTTTGTCTATACGACGCTGGATCTTCTTTTGCATGCGCCTGGCCATCCGTAGATCTTGAATGGATTTTGTGCGTCGATATCTACGCTCCGCACGCCGACGAGTCGCACGGAGTCGCTCTAACTCCATGTCCGTTTCTGAGGGCCTTGAAGAATATGCCAGCGTGCGCATCGCACTCTGCGCTGCTTGTTTGATCGCTTGCTCAATGCCAGAGGTTAAGCCTTTTTCACAAGCGTGTTCAATGTTGGTTGTGAATGCTGAAAGATCGATCCTCCGTACGGTTTTCGGCGGGTGGTCGCTAGCAAAGCCTTCGATGGTGAGATAACTGGGGATGTGATCGCTACCATGTGTCTCGATGTCTAAAAACCACTTAACGCTTGTGGCGAAGCGACGTGACACGAACGTCAAGTCCAAACAGCTGCTGTACGTTGATCCTCGCAGAAATGTAGGGCTCCCATCATTAAGTAGAGACAGTTCATGAGTCGATACAAATGAAGCCAGCCTCCGGCCCGTGGTATTGACTTTTGAACTTCCCCAGATTGGGTGGTGGGCGTTGAAGTCCCCTATAATTATCCACGGATCCGGGACGCTCGAAAGAATGTCATCCAGTCTTTGGCAATCAAAACGGGCTGAGGGAGATAAGTAGACACCTATTAATGTGAAGGTGAGGGTTTTCTGCTTCACAGTCAGGCAAACATATTGGTTCTCATCATGAGGCGACACAGGTTGAATGATGTAGGTAAGCTCCCGACGAATATACACAATGACCTTGCTGCTTTCGTTTCGGGTTTTGGACGGGATTGATTCGTAGCCAGATAGCCTGATCGGGTTTGATAATTTCGGTTCACATATTACGATGATTGGGAAAAGGTTAGAAAACACGTACTGACGAAAATCGGAAATCCGTGATCTAAGTCCTCTTGCGTTCCACTGGATGACTGATGCTTCTCTGACGTCTTTACGGAACGATTGTTGATCTCCTGCCATGACTCTACGCGAGGGAGGCGAGGACTGGGCTCAGCGCGTAAGTGTTTGAAGTACGCCCTATAGAAACAAAATATTGCTATCGCACTCAACTCCTAAGGACGAAACTTAAAGTTTCCTAGTTTTTTGGCCACATTTTCGCTTTACTGCTTCTTTCAGCATAAAAAAGTTTTAAGCTCTGCTAATTGAAGAATCTATGCATGTATTTGACTCAGCTTAGCTATAGAAAAAACGGACCCGGGGCTTTTGAACGAGGGTCTTGTCACGAAGGCAGTAGTTGGGTGGCGAGCGGAGGATATCTGCTTAATTGAATACACAAGTAGAAGGGAAACACCGTTGTCAAGCTCGGAAGAGTCCCAAAGTGAGCCGGGAGCTGCATGGTGTGGGTCCGCGAAATAACGCTGAAGAGAAACAGGAATAACGTCAATGGCATTGCTGTGATGACAAAAAAAGAAAGAAAATGAATATGGAAAGGGGCCAGGCGCCTCACGATTGGCTTTCATCAAGTGGACGCCATAGAGGAAGGCACTAATAACAGGAAAGAGAACAAATGTGATATGGAGGGACAAGAGAGAGATAGTGGAGAGTCTGGAGAGATAAAGGAAAACAAGCAAATTCCGGTCGCTCCGGGCGAAAGCGGGAACAGTTGCAGGAAGGATAAGAAGCTGGTAAAAAACAGAGTACTACGCGCGCATAGGCTGGCTCTGTAATAGTTACACAGTCTGCAACGTGCGTGGTAAACAAATCGATTGATTGATAGGTGGGGTCTGACACCCGAGGTAAACGAATCGAGCACAGCTGGCTTTCACAATGTTTGCAGCATCAAGATTCGTTAAACGAAAAGCAGCGTACACACTGGCAGTAACTGGCATGCACCGCACGCCATGATGCATTGATGCATCATCTGTAACTACAGAACCCGGACAAGGCTCCTATATATCAGTGGTTATAACAGAAGAAAAGAAAAGTGCCGACCTGTAACTGTCTCGCTTTGCGAGGACACCTCAACAGGTCAGCACAGGATTGGGGTATGGGGAATAAAAGATATAGGGAGGATAAGATTGGCGAAGAGAAAAAAATTCGGCAGATTCCACGTACATGGAAACTGACGTTATGCGAAGCATGCGGAGAGAAGGTGACCATGTTGCAATTTTTTTATTGAGCGACACGTCATGAAATGATGCTAAATATATGTATAAACATTGAACGCACAGACACACGATGAAGAGTTCCAGATGTTTATACAACCAGCTATCTGCAGTTGCTCAAAGATGTCAACTGAAACATGCGTATTAGCAACATCAGAAGCTGATATAAAGGGCTGATGCTCTTGAGGATGCTGGCCCTGGACACTTCTACATAAATCAACTTCAGCTCATGGCAACTAACAACAATTGACGTTAACCCTACGTGACGGCTGTATCAAAAGAGTTGATATGTAATGTTTACAAAATTGGGTAGGCAGCACTGCAACCACTATTGACGTTTGACGAAGATTAGCGTCCATTTGCAAAGTAGTTCCGAGACCAGGCGTAGCTCTGTGGTAAAATGCTTCATTGCCACGCTGAATGCTTGGGTTTGGTTCTAGCTGAGACCCTGACATTTATTATTTGCATTCGTTGGGTCGACGCTGCCGATGTCGCGAATAGTTCTTAACGTTCGCGCGTTAAAATTTCCCATATGTGTTCTCATCGTTCCTAGGTAGATACTAAGTGCCAATCACCTGCGGCACTTAGCCGCATACCAGCAGCACATACCCCTGGCATGCGGCTATTGCCACTGTGTGGCGGGAAGTGTTTGACGACGTACGCGACGGGATTGTGACATTATTCATGTCTTAATAAGTGTGTCATATCCGTCAAGCCCTCCTACCCTTCCATGGTAGTTTTGGTTCACGTCAAGTTAAAGGGGTGACCACGAGAGCCCCCAAACGTAAGCGGCTAGACAGATAGTTAGATAGATAGATAGATCCTCCGCAATCGTTACGACTGCCCGGTGGAGGAGGTTCCCTGCTCAAGTGGCAGCTGTGATAACCTGCTCGAAAGCTGTCTTCTCCCCATGTTTTATTGTTGTACGCCTGGAATGACCATAAATGGTCATTTCAGGCGTACAACAATAAACATGGGGAGAAGACAGCTTTCGAGCAGGACGTTGCGAAACACACCTTCTCTTTCTGACATCAGTGGGAACGAAGGCGAACGTGCCTTCGCCCGCGAAGGGCGACGCCGATTCCGACAACAAGCTACCCTGGAGACAAGAGCTCGCAAAGCAGCGTCAAAGCAAAAGAAGTCGTTGGTCAAAGCAACCACGCCGACAACAAGCCGCTACTCTGGAGGTGAAAGCACGGAATTCGATGGCTCAACGTCTACGCAGACAGGAAGCTATCCCGGAGGTGACAGATCGCGAAGCAGGGGCAAAGTAGCGATGCCGACAACAAGCTGTTTGCCTGGAGTGAAGGGTACGACAAGTGGCGGCTCAGTAGCAAAAACACCTCATGCATATTGTACACCCACGTTGTCACTCATTTCCGTCGGCGAGTGGGCAATGTCTGGAGGGATTTACAGTAAAAACGAAAGCCATTGCTTCACCCACCAGTCACGATTCACCTCATGCAGATGCGTGAATTCTTCTTTGTAGGATCCCGTTAGGACGCGCCAACTACCCTTAGTATACAAGACTGAACTTCACTGCTATCTTTCAAATACTGAAGACGTTAAACAATGGTTATTTTGTCATTTGATAAGTTTTGTATTGCAAAAGTAAACGTGAACGTTTAGATTCTTTTGTAAAATATTATTAGCGTGCTTTGTGTGACACTTAGTTTTGTTATGTGGCACGAACTTCATGTAGATGTTCTAAAAAAGGGAATAAGAACTATCCGCATAAACCTTTCTTCGTGTGTCTTGTGTCAGTGTATTTGGTTTCAGAAACACTTATGTTCTAAGAAAAATGCGTTCTGCCAGTCTACGGAGTCTAAGAAGTAGTAGCCCCTTGGGAGCCATTGCCATGACTCAGCTAATTGTCGCCGAAGGAAGGTTTCGATTAATCTAGACATCGGCGACAGGCCGTTTATTTTCGAATTAACTGAAGCCGCCGGTGTGAGGACAGGTGCTCTGTGGTTCTTACTATTGACTCTCCGTCTTCCATCTTAATTATGCTGGTCCATACTTCTCTCGCTTAGCAGGCCTCGGCGTTTCAGGACACCACGCCAAAACAACAGACCTTAGAACTGAGACTGGGGAATTGCTCAGCGTTCGCTACCTTTGAAATGTCGAGCCGGTAAAAGGCGGGTGCTACCTTACTCAAAAAGGAAAGCGTTTTTTTTTTTTGAGCGGGGGGGGGGGGGGGGTGATTCAATTTCCTGCTTTGTGCTTCTAGTTTTTGGTTCTTTGTTTGAATATTATTTCCTGCGGGCAACGCTTCTTGAGGAAGAAAACTAGAGCAATTGAAAGAGTTCATGCATTAGAGAAACAATTTCTTTTTTTTGTAAAATATGAACCAACAAGTTATTAGGATCTACGCTGTTCCTTTAAATTGTGTTACCTTGTTTGCGGCCATAACTATTACCGTGACTGAAGTTATGTTTTCTTTCCTTTTAAAAATGCGTCCTGAATTTTTTATATATTGCGATATTATAGTACCACAACTTTTTCTTTAATCAATGTATTGATTTCTTTATACGGGAACATGTCATCCCCACGTAAATTGCATGTTATACCACATTAATGTATTGTACCTCATCGGCAATTACATACTTTTCAGGAAAATGGTTATCTAATATAAATGGTTCTAGTTATCATTTTCTTTAACGTGGTAGCGTTAAAGAGGTCGTTTCAAAGGAATTACTGGCGTTGGCTTCAGTGTCTGCGTAATTGGTTGTGAGCGAAGAATCATGTTGTCCGTGACCAAAAAATTGAGGAAGGTGCAAAAAAAATAAATAAATAATAAAAATTTTCTGTTATGACGCAGAGTGAGGATCGAACCCAGCCCGTTCGTGTGGTCAGCCGGTGTTGTACAACATAGTCGATCGTCTCCTTGGAAAGGCATGTAAAATAGTTTTCTTTTATCGGAAATGCAGTGAAAATTATCATCTTTTACATGCAGGCGTCCTGTATACAGGCTTCACAATACAACGTGTAATGTCGCAGTAATATTGCGTGGTAAGAAAGTACATCGCCATCGGGTGTGCTTACGAGTACGGTTCCATGGTTTAAAGCCAACTAAGTTCTGAATAAAAGTTACAGCTTTGCCGGAAAGGCGAAGCAATGAAGGCGATAGCAACAAATTGGAAGGTCACGCGCGGAATGGAAAGCAGATCGAAACGCGCCCCGCGTTTCTCACGCACAAATGACGCACGAAACGTACTCATAGCTACAGATGAACGCGAATAAGTGTCCCAGTTGTTACTTCTTTGTGTCTGAAAAGCATGCCCTTTTTGCAAACGAAGGCTGTGCAACAATTGCAGTCACCTTTGTGTGCCCCGTAATTACAACAGAATCGTTTCAAACCTAACGTCAGCCAAGCCGTTTGATCCTCTCACCGGGAGGTAAGGACGCGCGAGAGATAGACCACTCCCCTCCTCTCCGTGGGCCAAAGTACGTGTGAGAGGGGACAGCTATTCCGCACTCATTGTGCAATCTTGCTGATAATGCTAGAAACATGATAGTTATCTCACGAGATGCCCGCCAAAAGCGGTAAGTGGTAGGTATAAATAGCTTGCCGTTTGAACGTTGAAGGAGGTACCGCTCGGTGACTCAGTAGTTAACGCCTCGTATTCACGACGCGGAGGCCCCAAGTTCTATTTTGCGCGCTGCAGTGTTTTTTCTGGAATTTTTTTCTTTCTTGCGTTTTCACATTTATAGATGCGTATACATATACGGAGCATGACATTGACGCCAACGCCCACGCCGACGCCCACGCCAAAGCTGGGGGCGAAATCCAGCCGAGAGTGTCCATATAATTAGTATCCACACACGTTTCTACGCGTATTCCCCTAAGACCACATTGTGGGTATTTTGCAAGGTCGGAAACATTTAGCGTGCATAATTGCCCCAGGTTGAAAAGTATGCTACGCATTACACAGAATTCAGTCATGTGCGAGAGCTTCGCTGACCCAAGCTACTTTCCACTTTATCGTTTCCATTGTAGTAATAAGCCATTTAAACTTCTCGAGTAACATCACACAATAAAAGGTATGCATGATGTGGTTTGAGTATGGAGTAGGAACAGGGTATCGCTATCGCACTGAACTCTCGAAGGCGTAGCTTCTCGTCAGGTAATGCAAGATACCTTGGTATATGAATACATAAGACTTCTTGCAGCTGGCAATTTCAACGTACCAGGCAAACGCGGACAAACGTGATGAAGAACTCCAGTCACCAACCACGCGTTCTGTATTGTGAATACATGTGCTAGATAAACAGTTGCGTTGTCGCTTTCCTAACTTTACCTGTGGTTGAGGTGCTTCTGTTTTGATATTTATGGTTTTAGTGCTGACTACTGCTCTTATACCAATGTAATAAACAAGGCATACGCATACACAACACTCGACCAGCTATCTTCAAGTGTTGCTTGCACTCGTACGAATAGACTTAGTGCTAATAGACTTAGTGCTAACGTCCTCTGAGACTCTCACGCCACCCGTATTGCACAAGCCTGGCCTGAGCGACCATAATAGTTTGCATTTCACGCTTGATTTGTTGCATGCGCAATAAGCAAAGTGTCCAAGAACATCAAAGACTATAACAAAGGTAACTACTCTGACATTGCCAATGAACTGAGCTCTTTTCTGGACATTTTCTTGCCACATTACCTAGAACGCTCAGTAGAAACCAATCGATGTTTGTTCAGAAATAAAGTGTCCGGGATGATAGTCATCTTTATATCCCTCTCAGCCGGGTGTACTCCCATAGCCAAGGCCCATGGTATAGCAGATACCTAAACCAACTTTACAACCGGAAAAAAAGGGCTCTTCAGAATCGCGAAGTATTCACTTTAACCGACCCACTGGACAAAGTACAAGACAACTTCTTCAGCGTATTTGCGAGCGCTAAAGTCTACTAAATCCTCGTTATTCAACGTGACCTTGCTGAACATCTTGAAGAATAACCTTAAACGCTTCTGTAGTATATTGACACCAGCTAACACCAGTAAAGTGTCATTGTTTGCACCCACTGAAAATCCTGTTCCAGACCATCTTTGTGCTACTGTGCTAAACAATACATTCATTAGGTCATTTTTGTCAACTAGTGATACCCAACGTCCAGAGCTTCAATCATACAATCATTTCGCAATGGATCCTATCTCGTTTGATTCGCATGGCATCAACGCGATTATCGATAACTTTAAACTAACGTCTTTTCATGGTATTGATGAAATTAATAGCAAATTTTCAAAGAACACCAAAGAATATAGTTCTATTATCCTGCAATGTTTATTCTCACAATATTATCATGATGATGTGCTACCTGATGATTGGAGAACTAATGACAATATTCCAATTCATAAAGGCGGCGGTAAACACAGTCAATCTAACTATCATCGCATAAATTTCGCATGTATATCATGTAAAATAATTAAACATATATTCTTTTCTCATCTTGTTAATTTTCTTGAGAATAGTACCTTCTTCTCCTGAACTCAGCATGGCTTTCGTAAATATTTCTCTTGTGGTACTCAACTAATTTTTTACTAACAATTTACATTATTCTCTGGACTCCTTTATTTAACTAACTGCATATTTCTTGACTTTAATAAAACGTTCGATAGAGTTAAGCGTTCCCTGCTTCTCTGTAAACTAAATGTACTGAAATTTTATCCTGTAGTTATTAACTGGATTCTTGCATTTCTTTCTTCTCGTGCTCAGGTTGTTAGCATTTACGACGTTAATTCTAACGCTGCAACGGTTGGTTTTGGGGTTCTCCAAGGATCAGTACTTGGCCCTCTGCTATTCCTAATCTATATAAATGACTTACCGACTACTGTTAATTCAATGATTCGCTTATTTGTTGATGACAGAGTAATTTATCATAAAACATCTAATGACAACGACATTCATTCTAAGCAAGCTGATCTCAACAACATACTTTATTGTTGACATATTTGGAAAATGGAATTCAACATTAAAAATGCAAGGCCATGAGGATTTGTCGGTAGAACACAATATGTCCAACTTATTTTCTTCATAGTCACCCGCATGAAAATGTAACATCTTACCAGTATTTGGGTATCCACGTAACTAGCACTCTGCCTTGTAAATTACATATAACATCCAAGGCTTGTAAAACACTGGGTTACCTACGAATTAACGTTTTCTTGCTCTATCGTCACTAAAATTATTACTATATACCACATACATCCGACCTCAAATGGAATACGCTTTATTTGTATGGAACACTGATCAGGTAACGTTATCTCACATGTTAGAGTCCGTTCAGAACCATGCAGCTCGTTTCATATTGGCTAATTACCATCATTCAGCCAGTGTCACCCAAATGGAGGCATCTCTAAGCCGGACCCCTCTAGCGGCCAGCCGCAAATACAGCTGCATTTGTCTGTTTCATAAAATATTTTATCGCAATCTGATCCTTCGTTCCCATATAATCGAACCTGCTGCCCTCATTTCTAGTCGTCATAATCACCAACAAAGGTTAAAGTCCCCCATTGCCACACAGTAACATATGCCTACTCATATCTCTAACGAAGTTCGAATGATTGGGATTTCCTGCGTGCCTGCATCTGTGACAAGCATCACTGACTTCACTAATTTCATACATATTCGATAAGCAATCATTACTTAATTATAGATTTTATGTTTTACTCAACTTCGTTTAGCTTATTGCCTTCACCATTTATAAAAACAAAATTATTGTTAATTCCTTAGTTTTTATTACGTTTTATGATGTTGTTGTATTCATTCTTGTGGTGCATTTATTTGCTATATTTGTATGATTTGTGCTTTGTATATCTTGTTTTTATACGTTGTGCATTGCCCATTCCCCTCTGAAATGAACTCTGTATTCTGGGGGTAAAATAAATAAATAAATAAATACGTCAGTGACCATATCATTGCACATCAGGCCACCTTATAAGGTGCACTTCGTTAAAAATAAAGCTGACGTCCGTTATTTACCCTAAACATAAGGTGTCCTTTAATTAGGGGCTATATTAGTCAATGTTGCGCACCAATTATCGGTTATCTCCTCAAGATCGGGCCCGCTACAGCAAGCAACGTTCTTTTCGTCAGCACTACTGAACCGTCAGCGTTCAATTTAGCTGCAGCAGGCAATTTTTTTCGAACAAACTTTTGTAAGAAGTAACGCCTTAGCCCCATGAAATAGACAGATTGACATGAATATTACAACGCAACCCTGATAATTTATATGTTTCACATGCATATGCATAAGTGGTTACTGGGGAAGTTGTATATAGGTGCATGAGGAAATACTCGACTGAATTTCCACGGGACACCACAGTGTATTTTACCTAAAATTCGTAAATACGGGTTGTGCGCTGAAGCCGTTGCTTTGACAAGAGAACTTGTCTTAGAAGTGTGTTAGGTTGGGTTAGTTGGTTAAACATGGTAAAAACAGTATAAACTAGAAGGGATTAACTGCGAAGATATAACGGACAGAACGCCTTCTTCGAGGCTGCAACTGCGTTGTTCTTTAGCTGGGCTGTGCCCTGCAACTTTTTGCACCTTTCTGGTCAGGTAGGGCTTCTTGGAAAAGCCATTGTCTTCTAGAAACCACGAAAAGAGCATCAGCAAAAAAAACATTAGGCAATTTGTTGTTGAGGTTAGAAGCAAAGAGGATGTGAGAGCTACGTGAAAACGAAAGCCTTTGAGCGCACGGCGTCAACTGGGCACCGACGCACGCTGAGCTCCAAGGGAATCGCGGGGAGGGCAGGGCCCGGCTTAAATTAAATTTGATGCGTGAAAGGCGGCGGCTTTTCTTGAAAAGATTTCCACAAAGCGCCGAAAAAAAAACATGCTGACGCTCGCGTGCTAATCACGTTGAAACTTTGACCCTTCCACCCGGAAATTCGATTCGTTGCTTCATCTGCACGCACACACGACAAACTTTTGAAGATGCATTGCACGCCTGGTCTTCTTTTGTTTTGAGAGTTCGTGCCCCCCCCCCCCCGCCACCTTTTTTTTTGAAAGTCCACACACCGCGGTAATCGTGTTGACAAAATGTCAACAGCACTTTCATGGTGCAGATTTAAATTTTAGTCTGTTCACTGAAACCTTGTTAGCCTAAGAAATATATGTTTACACATAAGAGGATCACGTGTATCAGGCACGTAGCCAGGATTTTTTAGCATGGGAGGAGGGAGGGGCAAGGTTTAATTGTTCGTAAAAGTTTCATGCAAACAGAAAGATGGATGCCCTGGAATATAGGAGGCACTTAATTATCAGAAGAAAATAAGAACAAATTAGAATGCAGGACAAGAGGCGAGTTAATCAGCAATTGAAGGTAAATTTAGACGCTACAGTAAAGCTAGTGCATGTGGAGCAGAAATACTATTTTTTCACCAAATGATAACTTCGTCGACACTGACTTGTATCTGGTGAATGGGCATTATTGCTAGACTACCAAGCCGCTCCTCAGCCGTCTAATTCCTCAAATACGTTTTTCACTCCTTTCAGGGTCGAGAGGCTGCGTTCTGCATTAGTTGTACTGAATGAGAACGTTGGCGATATCTTTAAGAGGGTGTGAATCTTCGTGCAGACGGCTTTGTCGCATTCAGGTAAAGCGCCCGTCGCAAAGCGGGGAAATTCGTCCTCTCACATGGCTTGCCTTTTAGGTTTTCAGATTTCTCGTTCAGCTTTTAGAGTAAGGGTATGAGCTGTTATCATATCTTCCAGGTAAAAATCGAAGGCTGGCTGCGCAGATTCAAATTTACCTTTGGAGGCGTGTTTTAGCAACACAAAATGCAAACTTTGCAGTGTTTCGCAATGGTTTTCAAAGCGCTTTTTTTAGGGAAGCTTTCAGGTAATCCATGTCCGGAACAAACAAGGCTCGCTTGTAGTAACATTCCACAGAACTACAATCGTAGTTCACCCGGTATCTCTGTGTTCCTCGCACTTCACTCTGAACTTCGGCACTCTGTCTTCAGATAGAAAAAAATATTTTGTTATATTCTGCCTTTGCTTTAGTTCCCATCTCTTCCGGCTTAGTCAGGACCATGCCAACCTGCTCGAAGGCGACGCTCATGTCAGTATATGGGTTCTGCAGATAAACTGACAAGTACTGTGTGAGGCCTAAGAATGTCTCACTACCAGCGAGGCATATAAGAAAATTGGGCAAACAGATTCGCTGATGGAGGAAATGAGCGGTGGACGTGGTTGCTTTGTCAGGGAAGGTGTCTATGAGCCCTTTAATTGAGCGAACTATCTCTGAAAGTCTTTCTCCAAACAATGCAACTAAATCGTGACGTTCCACCCACATTGTTTCAAGATATCAATGCAGCTGGCCGAATATTATTGTAGACGCTGCTAGATGTTTTTTTTTCTTCATGGCTGCTGTTCTTTTGAGTAACACCCGAAACAAAATTCATACTCAAGTAATTGTTTTAAAGGACCGTCAAATGTTTTAGACAACTGAGGCGTCACTCAATCAAAGGCTGAGGAAGTGCGACGAGCAATGCGTGTACAAAGCCATTGGGAAGCCGTTCAGAATGAGCCCCTTCACCTTTGGAGGTAAACGACACTCTTCCCTCCCATTTCACCCTGTCGGAATCTCATCCTCCCCACCGGGTTGTCGAGCCAACCAATCAGTGATAGCTGCGGACACCGGGGGCCTGAACGTTGTCCGAAGGCGTACTATATATATAGGCGGAAGACTGTTGTACGTTACTCTCTTTTCTCTTCTTCTTCCACTTATCTTCATTCTCGTGAGATGTAAATAAACCTCCGCTTGTCCTTGAATAGTCTATATCTCCTCACTACAAAGGGCGGGTCCAGTGACGAGGGCCAGCTACCAGTCGAGACCGGCCGGGACCCGGTCCCTACAAACTGGAGGCAACAGTGGTCCTAACCCTCGAGCCCCAACACCGCGAAAGGTCTGAAGAACTTGAGAAATCAAACTGGCACTGTCTAATTCCGCAGACAAGTCTGTGAGAAAAATGTGGTCCTTTATCCACAGCCTTCGCTGTGCTAAGCATACACGAATCACGCAGAAGCTTCCCTGGCTCTCCGGCTCGAACCCAAACGCGCGGCGATGGAGGCACGGAGGCGTCAGTTAGTTGGTGAGGTCTGTTGCTCAAGTAAAAGCATGGTCTCGACCAGAGGAGGCTTGTTTGATGCTATAGTGCGGTCAGTCGGACTGATGAAAAGTATCAATAGTTGACACCGTGTGAGCAGTGACAAGTTTTGATGAGGGTCGCCGAGAAGACATGTGATCACCTCCTACTGTGAAGGAGAACGAACCGTCAGCGCTACTTTCAAGGTGGAGCGAATGGTCAAGCCGGTGAATATGATAGGAGCTTCGCGCAGACCAGCGTAACAAGGCCCAGATATGAGGTGGAGGTCGTGGTTTTGTTACAAATGCGACGTCTAAATCACTGCTTGTTCTTTCTGAAGTCGATGATTGCGGTTTGCTGTTTGCGGTATTGCACACGAATAAAAAACACAGAACGTTCGAGCGAAGGGCCCTTGCATGGTGGTCGAACCGGACCAACACATGCTACGATAACGTTTGCCAGTGTGAACATGATCGAGTGCATCCAAAGCACGTCGATGCAGCAGAAAGAAATCTTGAGAACAAGAGGTGGCACATTAACTCTCACAATGTCGGAACGGCTCGTCTGTCCCAACGCACGGCGGCAGTACATAACTTCTATCGTTTTTCTCATAAGGCCTTGCGCCAAATGAGTAAAAGCGTGTAGCGGGTGAAATTTTTTTAGGTGTTGAGCAACCCACCCCAAAGCAATTAGTAGACCTCCCTAGAAGTTTCAGCCACCCCACATACGAGGAACGTAGTTGCTATTTTCTAACGGCAACGGAAACGCGAAAGATGCGATACCACACGTACAACGAAGTAGCTGACAACGGTGGTCGTCGGCGTACTTTCCCGAGAGTGATGAGCAAGTTCGCGGTATATGGTGCTTCCGTCGGCACCATAGACAAATAAATAGAGAGCCGCATAAACACTCAATCAACAGGTGAGTGCCCCAACCGTGAAAGTTGTTTACACTACTTACTCTTTCGCCACATGGGGCCACTGCCCGAAGACAGAGGCAGCGGAAAATGAGTCTTGGGGTTCGCATAGGCGCGAAAGGGGTCAGACGGGTAAGGGGTCGTCGAAGCCGTCGCTTTCTGTACTAATGTTCCCTTTTCCAAGCTCCCCGTGTATAGAGTGCCTTTGGCAGTCTTCCTTTATACGTGAACGGTCTTTGGTAGTATGCCGAAACATGTGGGTGCAAGCTTGTGAGTCACTCGAATGTCTTCTTTTCTGTACGCGCAACGTTGGCGTTCAAGCCTTAGACATATGAGTGAGTGGTGTTCATTTGCGGGCCGGACACTGAATGTCTCGGCGAGCGTTGCCGTGCTTTCAGTGTTTCAGTGTTCAGAGAGCAGTGTTCGCTCTCTTGTCATGCCTCGTTTTACTTTTATCGTTAATAGAGTGGCCAACCTTATAACATAGCTCGCGTCTTTGCATTCCCTGCGCTTGTTCTAGCCATCACCCCTTATGTCACACATACTTTTTGACATTACGTTGTTTTCACTGAATTTTGATGTACTCCCGATACATAAAGCTGCTTCATGTGGTACTACCATCGGTTCAGCTTTAGTTGTCTAATAACACATATGCTGAGCAGTTTATCACAATCGTAGGCGCTTTCAACTAACCGGCTTCACATAAACTACATAAATATGTGAAAGCAACCTAAACATTTTTAACACTTTCCAAGTAGATTTTCAAAAAAAATGTCCACCAACTTTCTGTAAATATACTATTTTTGCAGAAATATAATTATTATTGTAAGCATCGACTTATATATTGTACACACAAGTCGATACCCTAATATTGACTCTTCAGTTTCAATCATCTAGGTCAAGTCAACATTTAAACACTGCCTTCTCGCGGTATGCGCTTTGCGGCACGGTGTCACTGGTCACCAGATCTGCGCACGCGTCCTTCGCCTCCTAGTGTAATAAGAGCTTGTTGCTCGGTGTGCTACTAGAAAACATCGGGAGCTGGGATAATTGCTACACAATATGGAAAGCTCGCGCGCACGGATGACCATCTTCGCTTTCCAGGAGGCACGTTTCAAGTGCCGGAAACGCCGCGTCCACGACACTCGTCTTCTGCGGACTCAAGTTTTTCTCTACGGGCTAGTCGTAACGCAGAAAAACTGTGCTAGTGTTTTCCCTCTTTTCATGTCACCTATACGAGAAGCACGTGATTATGTCCACCGACGAAGTGATCTCATCTCGCGGAGGTGGAGGGGGGTGGGGGGCTTAGCGCAGTGTGACAGTCGAGCATACGACCGTCAATTCCCCTTCCTCATTCCTCGTATCAGCCAGATTTAGACCGACAACGCCATTTTCTCGATTGTTTACAGGGGGCTTATTTGTTCTCATCTGAATCCCCTGCCTTTTCTATCAGCGCGTTCTTAGTTCTTTGTCGATACCAACGCTAGTTGATATGTCATCGCGATTTGTCTGTGACATCGCGACGGGAGTGGGAAGGTTGCCTAGAGCTTGGCATAATGACTGCAGCAGCTTTGCGTCAAGTTCTTTATTGTTGAACAGCAGAATTCTCACTTGTTTTTATCTAGACGCAGTGGTTGTATTTTACTTTTATTCCCTGGTAGCAAAGCTGATTAGAGATAAAGACGTCGAGAAGTTGTGCGTTGCAGATGGAAAGGTATATACTATAAAATTACTTGCAGGCGTTTAGCGGTTACAACGCTTCTGAGAAGAATGCCGAAAACAGCAAAGCGAATGCCGGCCCAGAGATAAATTTAATAAAATTGACCTATTGGTTATAAAGCAAGTGTGCTTGCAGTATAGTTACCCAATGAGAGTTTTGAAAAGGCTCCGAAAGGCTGCTCTTCTATATAGCTTTCGCTGTGACTGTGCTGCGCCTTTCCCGCAGACCTGGCGTTTTTCTGAAAGAATGGAATGTCTTAAACATCAAAATCATACGCAACTATTTAGCATAACTGCGGTGAGTTGGGAAACATTCAAATTGAACGTGCTGGCACTGTATTGTATATTGATAGCGTTATATAGCTCGATTCTCCCAAGTACCGATGTCCGCGTAGGCGTCGGCATCGTCGATTGTGAGCGAAAAATTACCTCGTTCATTACCCAAAAAATAAACGAAAGATGGAAATAAACTGCTGTAGAAATCCTGGCTGAAGAGTGGGAGAAGAAAATAGGAAGAAAATGTAGGTGCCCGCAATGGCTCAGCGCTGTGTAGATTAAACAGTAAACGTTCAGTTCCTGTGTTGGTACCTAATAGCTCGATTAATAACAATTTTGGCTTCTATTGAGATTCGAATAAGCCATATACATGCCAAATAGAGCCACGCTATTGCTTGAAACAGTGACGAAACAAATTCACTTTGCCTCGTAGTGGAAGGAGTCTCTTGAAGGCATGTATATATTGTGTTGTACATGTGTATAAACACGCCAGAAGTCAAAAATTAGAAATTTCAGTGAATAGGTGGTTTGAAAGTCCACGCACTGCGAGGTGCTCATGCATATTTGATGATAATCACCTGCAAAAGCATCAACATAGTTAACAGCTGCGTAGGTTCGTGTGTTGCCTAATGGACGCGTAATAGGCATTTCGCTGACCCATAAAAGGGAGAATTATAACGTTGTGAGAATTCCGCAACTTTACTTGCAGACGGTATTCTCGGATGGGGTTTGAAACGGTCAATATAACGTGTACAGACGTTCGTTTCCTTGCGGCACGGTTGAGTCATCACCCGAGAACCGAAGCTAGGCTAGCATTTGAGAATGCGATGTGTACAGGGACCGATCGGCTTAACTCATTCTACTCCTGAAGGCGAAGCTTAAGCGTTCTCCAAGTTTTCTTCACCTGTGCACTTCACTGAAATTTTTTCATGTGCATCTGAGAATAACATAGGGAGGTAGGCTATGTCAGAGCCCAATATCCTATAAATGTGATAGTAGTACTGAAAGAACCTTCCGAAACTTTTCTATGTAAATATAGAATGGAGGAGGAGGTAGAGGAAGGAAGGCTAAAAGGGTGAACAAGGTGAGCGTTTGGCTTGCTATCCTACACCGAGGGAAGGAGATTGAGGGGTGAAAAGAGACATATAGATTGCAAAGAAAGTAAAAAAAAACAGGTGATCTTAAACTAGACTGCTGCGTTCGATAGTAGTGGACGCAGGACTTCAGGCATATCACGTTCCACCGTAGGTCGTTGGTTCATGACGCTTATTGAAGGCTTGCAAGCAAGGAACGTAGAACGTCCAGTACCTGTTGTACGGCCTCAGTGTGTTGTGATTTTCGCCTGCCGACGAACGCTCGAAGTGTGTTGAGCAGTAAGTGAATAACTATTATGAAAGGTTTGTCTTCTAGTAATGCCAAGGTGCTCTGTGAATCAACATAACGCTGTGACTTTCACAATGGAGGCCTAACTGTGTCAGTTGTGTCTATGGTAGTATTGTTGGTATCGACCATCGCTGATCTACATGACTGTGGCTTTGGAAATGTAGGCCAAGTGGAGTCCGTAGAAATCATGCTTTTCACGGCGTTCAACTTCATACCAGCCAAGTATAATCTGGATGGAGAAGGAGATCGTTAAGCAGGACGTCGAGTGGGCGTTGCGGATGCAGATGCATTGGATTTTTCTGGTCAACTTCAAGGCCGACGGCGCCAATTTCTGACGGTTGCGGTGGCCTCGCGAAGTAATGTATATGGTCTCTTGACATTTGCCTCAATACAGCTACCTGTTCTCTGATTTTTGGGCGTTGTTTTGAGGAAGCTTTGTGCGGTTCATTGCAATTTGAACAGTTGAAAAAGTGGCTTTACAAGTGGCCGCGGAATGGATTTCAGCGCAGCGAGAACATATTTCGCTTGCCTTCACATACGCTTCTCACGTGACCGAGCTTCATGCAGTTGAGACATTGCAGTGGCTTCAGCACAGATGGTCTTACAGAGTGTCGGAAGTGGCCCACCTCTACATGCGAAGGTAGAGAGTTGCCTCAAAATCTATTTTCACACAGCGTGAGGTACCCAAATTAGCAACCTTGATGATGACACTTGCTTCATTAGCTGGCTTTATCAGGCCACTCAAGTCCGAGTTGGGTATGACAGTGTCGACGTCGTAGATCACACTGGTGACGACGTTGAAGCCCATTGGTATGTATGAGCGGGTGTTTATACCAGCCAGCTATGTGACGTTGGAAAAAACGTTCAGTGCGGTAGCATGCGAAACATCAATCGCAATGACATTCTTACATGGATTCACTCTGATGTGGATGATTTCATCTGGCACCAGTCGCTCGAGCCACGCTGAAGTAGATTGCCTGTTGAAGTGCTTCATGTTGCCGTGGGGCGCAGTAGTAACAAAAATGATGGTGTTGGCATCTGGCCTTAGCGCAGCTCTTTCATTCGGTGTGTTCGGGAATAAAGAGGCCCTAGCATTACGTCTGTTTGTCTTTCGGTTCATGACAACTTCGAAGTTATCGTCAGATGGCCCTTCACCTATGAATGAGTAGGCATCAGTGTCCTCGCTGTCGAAGTCGGGTCCCATTCGTTTCCTGCTCGTGGCCGTTGTGGACGCTAGAAGACCTGGTAGATATCCGAACTGGTTCTTGTACATTGCTGATGAGCGCTTTCACGTCAGTCAGTAGGCATTAGTGTCCTTAATGTCGCAGTCAAGTCCCGTCCGCTTCCTTAACGTGGGCATCACGGACACTGGAGGACCTGGTAGATATCCCAACTGGTCCTTGTACATCGCTGATGGTCCCTCACCTGTCAATGAGTTGACACCATTGTCCTCACTGTCTCAGTCAGGTCCCGTCCGCTTCCTGGACGGGGACATCGCGTACGCCTGACGGCCTGGTAGGTATCCTAACTGGTCCTTGTACATCGCTGATGGCCCCTAGCTCACACGTCAGTGAGTAGGCATTAGTGTGCTCGCTGTCACCGTCAGCTCACGTCCGCTTCTTGGACGTGGCTGTCGCGGACACCGTAGGCCCTGGTAGATATCCGAACTGGTCTTTGTACATCGCTGATGAACGCAGAAGCAGAGTTTACGAGGGGCGCATGTTATAGCGCAGACAAGACAAGAGATTCTCGAACAGCGTACCGCTAGGCACACCAATTATAGAATGACTTCTTTAAACGAGCTTATTGCCTCACAAATCCATTGGCCAAATTTCTTTAGAATCTCCCAAGGATGAGTGGTGTTACAGAGGTGTGCCGCATGTATTATAAGTGTCATACCGCATAAATGTCATGTTTTTCCGCTTGTGGACTTACGTATACAACGAAATTACAGCCAGTTCATGTAGCTGAAAACATAGTTTTATAAGTAATCTGTTACCCCGCCGCGGTGTTCTAGTGGCTAAGGTACTCGGCTGCTGTCCCGCAGGTCGCGAGTTCAAATCCCGGCTGCGGCGGCTGCATTTCCGATGGAGGCGGAAATGTCGTAGGCCCGTGTGCTCAGATTTGGGTGCACGTTAAAGAACCCCAGATGGTCAAAATTTCCGGAACCCTCCACTATGGCGTCTCTCATAATCATATGGTGGTTTTGGGACGTTAAACCCCAAAAATAAAATCAATCAATAAGTAATCTCTTTTACCTGACGTATGGATTCTATATCATTTGCTTATTCCCTGTTAAATAATTTGGTGCTGCATTGTCACATTCATTTCTGCATTGCAATTCTTACGTACAAACTTATAAAAAATATTATACTTAGTCTGCTCTATTTCATCAACACGTAACGTACTATACAGCGCGTGTCTCTTTATTAACGATGTTAACAGTTTCACGTGTACGCAGAAATTATGGCGCATTGTTCTTTATATATACTGCCGCCAGCCTGTATAACACAATTCCTAATAAGAAAACTTCGCCACTCAGTCAGCATTTTGCCTAAGCATTGCGCCAGTTCTTCTACAATTTCAAAATTAAAAACAAAAAGCTTGGTTTTCTTTCGGGTATTGTGCACCGTTCAGCCCTCGGCTCGTTTTTTTAATCGTTTTTTCTGTTTTGTTGTCCATAGTTTAGTTTCCGTTTACGCAGGGTATAACGATTTGCTTTGTTTCGCATACACCTATGTATAAGATATTATTACTCGTATTTAAATGACACTTTGTCACAATAAATTCTTTAACAACACATGCATGTCGAGTTCTGGGGTCCCAACTGTATATATATTATACACTGTGCTCTATTTTCGTTTTGTTTAATAAACTGGTTAATTGATTTCAACAATTTTTTTGTCATTTAGTACCAGCAAGTACATTGAAAGATACGTAGATGGGGTGAAGAGAAGAGGGTACGAAGCTGGCTACATGTGTTTGCCAGCTGAGGGAATCCCCGCGAGCACTTTGTCTTCTTTTTTATCCTTTTTTCACAATCAGCAAGCTTACTTGCAGTGCGGTTGCGAAGTGCAGTAGTAGGAAAATGTAGCTGGCTGCAAGTGTTTTTTTTTTTTCGGTTTGTGGGGGGGGGGGGCAGTTGAGCGTGAAAAAAAGTGAAGGGCAAAAGGCAGAATGTACACTCACACGAGTGTCAATGAAAATAAGAGGTACTTTTACCCAAAATCACTAATGAAATCTTTTCGTCATGGCAGCTACGGGAAAACTTCACAGTACACAAAACCAACAAGCACAACAAGGCGAATGATTTCACTATAAAAGGCAAGTGTTCAATAGGCACAGACAACTAAATGACAAGCTTCAGTAGATAGTGCTCATAATATTCAGTACTGTAATCACAGACAGTAAGGGTTCAGTGCGTGGTGCGATGACACTTGTCATTCATTTGCATGTGCCCGTCGTAGACTTTCCTTTTCAAATGAGAAATTTTTGCTTTTCTTGTCTTATTGATTTGGAGTACTGTGAAGAGTTCACGTGACTGCCATGTATGAAACAAGTTCCATTGTCATTTTGGTGAAAAGAATACTTATTGTTGCCAGTGACACCAGTGTGAGTGTATACATTCTTCTTTTTGTTCCCGACCTTTCTCAGACTCAGACCCTCACTGTGTGATAAATAAACAAGCCCGCATGGCAATCCTGGTCAGCATTCGAACATTTTGCCAATCCAAGATAAGCTCATGGGGGCATGACAGCGTAGCTAAATTGTACGTGTGCATGAATGCAATCGTGTCAACAGTGCGAACAGAATAAACCAGCTATAAGTTTATCTAAACTAATGATCGGTAAATCTAAGTAAACAGCCACGGCTGTATAACTCAAAAGTTATGTGTGTTATGGCTATGCATGAAACAGCGGCTGCCAAACCAGCTGATTTTATGCAGCTGTTTCGTGTTACCAGTCGATGTGTCTTGATACCTTGTACACAACCTATAGCGCGACATGTCTGAATGCATCATGCTGATCACTTTTATGGGTGTCAACCTATCACACTCGGCAGAATAGAAGGTGGCCTAAGCTGTGGCAACCCACCACGTAACCACTCGGGGAAAGCAGGCCCACAAAAAAAAAGAAGATGTCTGGCACCAATGCAATAAAATCAAACATGGTCACCATCTTGACTTCCTAAAATGTGTGATTACTACCGGCGTCTTGCGTCCTCTACAGACTCAGCCGTTGTCTTTTTTCTTATTAATTCAATCGTGTGTACTTCCCTTGTGTATGACAGTCAGCAGGACAAGGTCCTTTTACGCTCAAATCTATTTCTTTCATTCTTTATCTTCGTTCTTCTCGGACAAAGTGGAAACTTGCAATATACCAATGATGCATTATGCTTTATGCATTGATTGTGCTTTTAAATAGAGTACATTTATTTCTACAGCAATGTTGCTCGGTGTTCATAATGACCATTTTTAAAATAAGTCTTGCAGCCTACGCGACCACATTTTAGCAGCCGATCGCACTTCCTTAGTGCGTGCTACACGACGAGATATGTCGAGTGTAAATGCCAAACTGAAATAGTTTGTCCTATAGCCCACTTTTGCCTGTAACTCAGCTACATTTTCTCTCGATATTTTCAGCTCCGAAAGTTACACTGCCAGTTTCAGCGGCGCTAAAGGTGCTGCATTTGCTTCAAAGTTTGCGCATCACAAAAATAATCTGTCAGGGCCCTTGTACGCCTCTAAACACCCTCTTTTTTATCAAATCACCTTTTCTCACATACTTCCGTACATAATACTTCAACATACCACTATATTGACTGAACGTCTGTTGTCATTCCTGCAACTGCTCAACTTCCGTTGTGGATGAAGCTTACTTTTCGGGGTGGCAAAGAAAGTGTGTTGAAAAGGACACAGTGAAGTTAAGCAAGAACTAGTTGTGTTGACGTGAACAAATCTCTTCCCTTAGTATTCGTTAGTCTCCATTCAATCCTTCGCTAGAATTCTGAACAAGGCCAAAGAAGCTCGAAGACGACCCTTTCTTGGCAACTAGTTGAAAAACACATGAATACGTTGAACGAAGTGTAAATACGACTGAACGCATTGTTTGGAGTCGGTATGCGTGCTCCGCTCCGGTGTCCTAAAGGAGTGTACGACAATACACCGCCGATCGTTATTTCGAAAAGGGGACCATGCAACTGGACGCCGCCGCGACATCCAACCCGCCCGCACAGCGATGTGCGTCGGTGTGGAAACTGAAGCCAGCGTGTTCTTCTTCGCTCTGTGCTTCGGGAAAAAAGACATCTTAATTAAGCTGGGCTACACGAAGCGGCTGACAGATTGGGCCAGGCTGGACTGAAGAACGAGATGATGAGGTTTACACACGAAGACGTCGGGGGAAGGAAGTGAGATGGGGAGATGAAAAAAAAGAAAACACAACAGAAGGAGAGCCGGGCTAGAACAAGAAAGCTGTATGATGACTAGATAGTTGGTATTTCAAGACGCGTGAGTGATTGCGATGCAGATAGGAAACAGCGTTGGGGTAAAGGTGGGCCGTCGTAAACCAATGGGGGCGGGAGATAAAGCCCAGTTTCTTTGCGCGGGCTCGAGATTAGCTACACGATGTTATTACATGGCGCATGCCAGGGGATGGGGATGTGTGACGACGCACGAGTAGGTGGAGGCAGGGGTCTTCCTGTTTATACACAGGCGCGCCATCCGGGTTTATAGAAGGGAGGTGGCCACTCAAGGCACAACGTCGCAGGTGGTTGGACCTTCCTGGCAGGGATTATCTCGTTTCTTCGTGCAAACACTAAGCCCACTCAGAAGACCGGCCTATGCTGTGGCCTCAAGAGAAAAAGGAAGCTGTGAATACACACAAAAAATAAAAAAATAACGAGAAGGGCACCCATGATTTGAATGAGTATTTTCTGGCCAAGATGATTGCAAATAACGGCCTCACCACTGAGATTTGTCTCTTCGTTTCATGTTGCGTATGATAAAATAAACAAGAAAGAAGTGGGTAAGAAACGGAGAGCAACAGAAATGGCTACAGTAAACGGCAATCGAGATCAAGTGCTCGCTTTTAGGAAGAGGCCCCGGGAAATAGTGTGTATTCACATTGCTTCCGACCTCATGATTACGAATGAGTAGGGGCTTTCTGCCGGGTGTGGTCTCTTCGTTCTTTACATTTACCTTGGTCTGTCAGCTTGCTAGGCCATGGCGTTGTGTAGCGACTTTTTTTCGTGTTGTGCCCGAGATCCGCAATCTTCCCATCTTAATATCGTTTTCTTTATTTTAGTTGAAATGGCCTTTGCTCGCCGAAGGATATTTCTCAGCTTCGCGCTTCCTGTGCGTTATTTCTCATATGAAACATTTCAAGTTGTATTTTTTCTTATACGTGTTCTTTTTAGTTTAGCCACAGAACTGATCGCGACAAGTTTGTTGTGTTTAACGCGTTTCTCGGTGATATTGCGTCAAGTTCTGGTCAAAGAAGTTGGAAACACGTGCGACACCGGCAGTCGACGTGCTAAAAGGGAAGAGTGAAACAAGTGGATAGAGTGGGGATGTACTGTCATCATGGGCTTTTCTTTTTGTTAAAATTTTTGCAAGTCTGGTAAAATTATGGCTTGGGTACAAACACCAGGCATACCGGGGGACGAAGCCGTGTGTCATCAAGGGTCCAAGAGGGAGCCGGGCGGACGATGCCTGAGCTTTTACTGTGAGGCCCACGGGTCGGCTTTAAGCTCTCCAATAGTCAAGTAATACCTACTCGAAATCGTTACCCACTTTTTCTAAACACACCTGCGAATGAGCAAAGGTACCCTGGAATGAAATCAATATAGTTCACTGGGAATTTACGTGCCCATACCTCGACACAATTAAGCGGTATATTGCGACGTAGTTTTCGTGTAGTTTCGGCCCACTGAGGTTCTTTAGCAAGTCCTCACACCGCACGGTACACTGGCCTTCAGCGGTTGGCCTCCATCAAAATGTGAAAGCCACCGTCGGAATAAAATCTCCGTCTTTCAAGCCAGCTGCCGACTATCGTAATCACAGTAACATCAGGATAGTTTGGGAGTGCACTCAGGTACAGTGCTTCAACACAGCGTCATTCCCATGCAGATATGTAGCGTTCCTTCTGAGTATGTGCGAAGCGCGTCTTTGAGGATTTAGAGAACAGTACATACAAAAAGACTACCTAGTCATTAGACCTTATTTGCTTATTTGCTGGTTTGTGAACTACAAAGTAACACAATCATCAAATTTAGACAGATTATCTCAAACTGGGGGCATGTTAGTAAAGCGGAAGAGAAGAAAAAGATTATGCTGTGGTCATACGGCAAAAAAAGCACCTTAAAGCTTTGCCTTTAAGAGCTGAACGCGACAGCGATGTCCTGTTTCCAGTGCTTACTTCAAACACTGTGTGCACGAAACCTTTTCGAACTTGCTCTGCACCCACTACGTGGCCTTAAGGGAATAGACGCAGTAGCGTGTGTGCCTTTTGTATGGGTGGCTGGCTTTAAACCACGGAGTCATTGTGATAATCACATGTTCTGACACCCACTGGCATTGGGCGCTGGTACCACGCATTATTGCTGCAATATTTCATGTTGTATTGCGAAGAATTGATACAGGACGCCTGTGTTTTTAAAACATTAAAGCTACTTTCAGTGCGTTTTCAAGCAGAGGAAAGTAGTTTGACGGTATTCTCAAGCAGACGCGGGCTCGGGTCGTAGAACATCTCCTTGCCACGCAAAGGACCCGGGTTTGATCCCCACTCGGACCAATATCACCGAATCTTGATTCCTACTCTGCCCCAGAAGTTTTTATCACTTCCTTTATTTACATAGATCTCTATTTTCGGTCTCGCGGAAGATGATTTTTTGCTCACAACCAACAACACCGACGACGACGGCGGAATTACTGCGAAATGACCTCTTTATCGCTATTGCGTTAATGCAATTGGTCATTGGTAAGAGGGCATCTGACAGTAGTGAATTTAAATAAATAATAAAGCCAGTTGGTGATTTCATGACTGAAGTATACTGCACATAAGGGAACAAGGGTTATCAGGGAAATAGGAACAAGAGCACCTGTCCCCATATGCTGGTCATCTTTGTTTTCTGCTTTGTTTTTCAGACATTCTACTTCAATCACTTTGTAGTAGTGGTTGGTGTCAAGATTTAGCCTGAAAGCTTCCTTGGGTATTTGCTTATAACTTTGTGTACATTTACACCAGTTTTAAGTATTTATTTATACTTTGCTGAAAGTGGGTATTCGAATAGGTTCGCAGCGAGAGCTATACGACGTCAACGAACGAATGAGAAAGCGCATTTTATTTCCGGTAAGTTCACTAACTTTGCTCAACATGCAAGAAAAAGGAAAACTGAAGCCATTTGCAAGTACTCGTATGTAGCTCACACCAAGAGCATCATTCGGTATCATTGACTACAATCAATCTCAAACGAAGCTTCTGATAGTATAGCTAACTATTTCAGAAAATATTGGAAGCACTGCCCTCGGAGCTTTCATATTTGGTTGGTCGGGAAATATGAATGTAGCTCATAAATAATTAGAATCACTAAAATATAATGAATGCATGTGTTTGGACCCCTATCGAAGGTGTGCTATGTTCATTTGTTTATTGTGTTAGGTTGCATAGTTACGGCAATGCTTTGGCTTTGAAAAGGTTTCGGGAAACATTCCTTTTTAGAGCGAAAAATAAAGAGTTAAGTTATGGCATGGTAAACTGCTTCCCAGTGCATAATTTTTGGTAACTCATCCTTTTGCAGCTTTCCTTGTACGCGAGCTTTCGTTCATGCCCAGTTGCGCAATACTGAGAGAGCGAGGCAAGAAACGTGTTTCGCGAAAGCATTTCAATAATTAAATATAATGAACTGAAAATTTTGAATGAGCCAGTATACATCCGTCGGCGAACAATAATCTTTCAACGTTGCAAGTCGTCTAAACGTAGTGTAAGTCCACAGAGCTTTCAGTAACAACTGCGCAAGCGTAAAGTATCTTTCCCTAAACTGCTACGCAATATAGAATTCCTTGTTCTCGTCGAACGTGACATCTTGATTGCTTGCACAGCGACATCGACAAAAACGAACGCAAGATCTGCCACCTCGCTCACCAATCCGAGGGAACAACGAGGGCAAACAGCGTCTTCTGTAACAAGCGAGGCATCTGGCCTGTGCAGAGTACGTTTCCAGCAACCCAATGGCTCGGAAAGAATGACTTTCACGCAGCACGTTGATATTACGAACACCTACCCATTCAGCACCCGCAGAAACATCGGGTGTGCGTGCCAAGCAGAGACGACCCCACATTCACACTGACCGCTTTCTTCCCACAAACCGCGGAGTCACAGCTTCGGTCATCTCCCTGCTGCAGTGGCCGGCACGGACGAGCGGGACTGCGGCATTACGAATAGGAGGGAGAGGTGGTCGCCAGATGCATCCTATCGAGAAGAGAAACAAAGCAAGCGATGTTGCACTCTCGCAACCACGAACACTCGCACGCCCCCTGTGGCGGGGTTGCTCCCTCCTCGTGGCTGCTACAAATAAGGATTTATGCTCCCACACAGCGTCTCCCCTAAGCCTTCCATACGGGGACCCTCTCTTGTTTTACTTTCGTTTTCGCGCTTGGCCGCAGAACACGCCTATCTCTCGTGCAAGAACAAGAAGTTTGCCACCGGTCGCACGGTGAACGTCCAGCAGCCACGGAGGATAGAAGCAAAGCTTCGTGCAGGCAGCAGTGGACAATGACATCAGTCGCTACGCGACTGCTTCACACGATTCGACGCGACCAGGGCCCATGATGTCGTCAGGCACAAGCAGCGGTTTATCCGTTTATGGCGAGAACGTGGGTCCCCCGCAAACTTGTATTTCGGCTGGTGCAAAATCAGAACTTCTTTGAGCGCGGCTCGCGAACGGGGATAACCGCCGGAGTTGAAGGGATTGCTTTTAAAGACGATAGCCGTTCTTGGGGACCTTCGACGCAAAGATTTTGGTCTGTCTGTCTGTCTGTCTGTCTGTCTGTCTGTCTGTCTGTCTGTCTGTCTGTCTGTCTGTCTGTCTGTCTGTCTGTCTGACTATTTGTCTGTACATTTGTCTATTTGTCCACCCTTAACGGTACCTCAACGGCACTGGACGATACCCCAAATGGCCGACCCCATCCGCCGCGCCCACCAACATTGCTCAACATTCAGTGTTCATGCTTCTGCGTTTGTCAATTAAAAAGCAATTATTGCGCATAACTAAGGCATAATAACAACACGTCAATATTCTGTATGTGTCTCTCTTACTAGAAAATGCATACATAAGTAATTCTAAGGTTCGTAGTGTTTATCACGTTGCGCTGACCATGCAGAGCTTGCACGAAAAGGCAAGTGTTTCGAACGCTTTGCTAAGATGACACGGTGGTGGCACCTACCCGTCGCCTTGCGTTCTACACCTTATCAACTTCGAGACGGGCGCGCAGGGCGAGCGCACTTCGTTTTCCAAGATAACTGCCAGATAGGATTCATGCCTCTCGTCTGACGTGACTTAATGCGATCGTACGCCTCCACTGCACGCTCGAGGCACTCTAACTCAGCGCCTCCAGAATACCATTCATCGATTATCTTGCACAGAAAATCAAACAAACGTTTTGTTCACTCTCTCTGAACGCAAGACTATCGTCTTTCGACGACATTTGCAGTGTACCATGCGGATACAGGGCCAATTTTACGCCTCGTGCGTCCGTACAAACGGCAACGAACATGACGTCCGGAGGCATGGACCGCTTCGAACTGTTGATTCTTTATGGTGTCGGAAAAAAAATTGAATCGTAATGAAGGCTGGTGGGACCTTCGAGGGGTTTGTAACATGTCCAGCGTGATAAAGCACCATCATTCCCAGGCAGAACCGAAGAGTGACAACGGTGTGCTCATCGCTATTAGGTGTACATTTACGTGCGGTCTGGGTTTCAAATTACAGCGAAAATTGTTATGTGATCACAACTCGGGTCAGGCGCAGTTGCGTGTTGTCCGCCACTGCCGCGGCCGCCATCGGTGTCCGCAAACACATCGCGCGAAATTAGAAAAAAACTTGCACCAATGACACAGTGGGCTCAAACCCGGGGACGTTGGGTGCCAGCCCAGTATTTTTTCACTGAGCTACTCCGGTGCCCTTGACTTGTTGTCAAACTTCCCTTAGGCAGGCTTTATGTCTGGAAAGCAATCGTGGTAATAGGACTTATTCTTGCTTGTTCCTGTTTCCCTATTAACTGTGGCGCATACCCACGTCAGCCATCACTCCCCATTGTCGCAAGCCACTGCATGGACAAAATGCACAAAATTCCTAGCAAGTGTTTAGTGGATACCACGCTTCTCACTAGACTGACGAAAAAAGCATATATCGAAAGCCGGCATACCACCCAAAAGTTTATTATTAATGCCTTTGTGGGTACCAAGAAGCTGTGCTTGCATAGTTGCCCAATGAGTGTTTTGAAAAGGCTCTGAAAGGCCACTCTTCTAGCTTTCGTTGTGACTGTGCTGTGCCTACCACGCAGAACTGGCGTTTTTCTTGTTACAGTATTATAAGTATCAACGTCCACATATGAAGCGTCCCTCAGGCAAGAAAACTAGAATGCAGAAAATTTGCGCAATGCGCAGGAAACGCCTCTCTAGCTTAACTGTGTCGAATCAAAATTCATTTGCTACATACTTATTGATTAGCTGCTTAGATAGCACTTTCCTGAGCGCTTCTGCGTGAAAAAGAAAAAACGACAGGCCTACGTGGAAGGTGCAGCACAGTTACAGTGAAAGCCAGAAGAGCGGCCGCACGTAAATATATGATTTATGCTAGTGTGTGTGTGTTTATGTGTGTGTTTTTTCAATACTAAAATCATGTTGATTGAATGGAACGCTTTACTTCAGCCCAGCTACGTATGTTTTTCTTAACTGAATGAAAAAATTCAGTGTCCCGGTCGATAGCTACTTTTTAAGGCCCTCAAAGCAGCTGAGATCCTAAATCGGTATGGCGCCGTTAATGGATAGACCGTGTCTTATATTGACTGGAACGAGCACTGATTCGCTAATTATTGGACAAGTAAAGTTTTTTTTCTTCATCGTAACTAGAAACAAAAAGGCAGACAATAATGTCAGGAAACCTGTCCTTCCCTCACTTTATTTCGTGTAGTCTTGGTTAGCTTAAGACAATGAAACAAGGTTATCTAATATTTCTAATATTTACAAATAGGGACCGTTCTTGAGCGACAGCTCGTTTCTGAAAATGAACAGGCTGAAGTCGCATGTGGTGCTATTGCACTGCCACGAGCAGCAGCGTGGTTTCACTGTGAACAATTTGGCTTTGTTTGTCGGTTACTATAGTGATGGACGGTGGAGGCAAGAGAGGAACTACGCTTCTACGTACAGGCCGCAGGAGAAGACGTGATGTGATATAAGTATATGAAGGTAGATGCGGCAACGCACGCTTTGTTTTCAGAAGTGCTCATCGAAATGCGCATCGTTAAAGGTAGCCGACTACGACAACCGCCCAACCGTTTCCATCCTCAATTTACGAGTTCATTCATCGGTCTTTGTCAACAATTTTAATTGTTGTTGTCTTAGAGACCTTTGATCATTTCAGAAATGGCTAAGACAAAAATTCTGATATCAAGTTTTTGTATGCTTTTGTAAATATTCTTCGCTTGCCTAACACGTTCCGAGAATCGGCTTTCTGTAGCGAGAAAAGAAAGTTGGGTTTTTAAAAAGAGGTTAGCCGTGAATGATGGTACAAAGTAAAATGAAGAAGACAGCTTGGGGCAGCAAGCAAACTGAATGAGATCAATGAGAAGTTCACCTCGTGGCGAAGGGCTCAGCTAGCCTTGCGCCCTTTCGAAACGACTAGTGAGGCTGAATTTCTCAGCAGGAGTTCACGCAAACAATCGGGAGAGAGGATGTACCTCTCCTGTATGTGTACGCAGCAGTTTCTGTAAGGTGAGTGAACATGGCCAACGTCTGCAAAGGCATGTGTAGGTGCAACTAAAAAACTTCAACTGCGTGAGTAGGGTTTCGCTGTCCAGGCAAAGTAGACTGCTGGCATGTTCTGCGGACACTCCTTCTGTACTTCCTGAGTTTCGTGTTCTCGTAATGGCTTTGCTCATGGCTGTAATATATCTATTCATCGAAAATCATTGTGAGATAAAACAATGCACAGCATGTTAATTTCTCTCTATTTCTTTCATGACAAGGGTTGAAAAAATACAACGCATGCATACATGCTCGTGTGCGATGCAGCGGAATTGCAGTAGCAGCTTAATCGCACCCTTATTTGAAATGTTCTAGGACACACTCGCAGATGGCGCAGCAGTTTACAGGGTGATGTTAAAAGAGCTCAACAAATATAGTATTCGAAGTTTTCATTCTGAATTCAGCGAAATACCTGTCCTTCAGGGCAATTTTACGCAGTGTTTGTCAGCATTCTTTTCTATTTTTTCTAGTAAAAGTATTTCAGTAATTTTTCTCTCTTACCTGACGCGAGTATATTGAATTACGTTTAATTTCTGCTGTATGCTACTGCAAAAAAGTGCTTACGTGGTAATATATTGAGTTGCGTACAGCAAGAGCCTGATAAATTACAGCTTTTCCTCTTGAAGTCGAGTGCAAGAACAAATATCTCTAGAGTGAATTGATGACAAGCATCAACCCGGTATTTTTCTGTCACTTATTTTTGTTGTATGTGCGCTTCCTTACAGGACGTGCAAGGGCAGCTGCAACGCTGAACAATGTCATAGCGTTACTTAATGTGGTACACAAGCCAGGAGCCCTTCTTGTCCCCACAAAGTGTACAACAGGTGTGACTCACGAGGGTGAATTAGACTTTCCTTGCCCCCTTTTTGTTAATAAGAAAAATAGGTTTATACCGGTAACTACAAATCCTTACGTCGATTGATACAATTGTCCCCTCGCAGAACTAATGTTTGGATGCCCTTTGGTGGAATACGTCAATCTGGCCATCGGACTACCATAGCACTGCTGTCATATGGCTTCACTCATGCGCGTTAATGCCTGTACAAGGATGCACTTTTTTTTAAAGTAGGGCCCCTTTATCCATATGTGGACCACATATTCTTGTGCATTTTGGTAGGGGGAGAGAGGTGCAGGGTGCATGTACTTTGCTTCACAGAAAACGAATCGGGTTCGTATCTCGGCTGCGGTGGCTGAATTTCC
Organism: Rhipicephalus microplus; assembly: GCF_043290135.1. Lineage (NCBI taxonomy): Eukaryota > Metazoa > Arthropoda > Arachnida > Ixodida > Ixodidae > Rhipicephalus > Rhipicephalus microplus. The sequence goes on from NC_134701.1 coordinate 285,747,040, forward strand.
GATGGAGGCGGAAATGTTGTAGGCCCGTGTGCTCAGATTTGGGTGCACGTGAAAGAATCCTAGGTGGTCAAAATTAACAGAGCCCTCCACTACGGCGTCTCTCATAATCATATGGTGGTTTTGAGTCGTTAAACCCCACATATCGACATAAAACAAATCACACTACGATGCTCAAGTATAGTCCATGGACGTGTGATGCGCAATAGCCATCTTTAACAAACAAAGGAGAGCCAAGTCCCGAAGTTGTTGGCAGAAAGTCGTGGCTGGGCTGGTTCTAGAAAGGTTCACCGTTGAGAATGGATACGTTGAGTTGGCATTACCAATCTTGATGTCGATTTAAAAAAAAGGATGGGGGGTCAAATATTCTTTCTCGTAGAATCAAGTCGTTCAAGGTTATGCAGCTCCTCACGCGGCTTTCTACAACTCTAGATGTTCTGTATAAGTATCTATGTTTAGGCATTAAACCATTATGGTAGTCCCGCATGGTGACTGGGAAAACTGTTCACTCGTATTTATATGGTGTGGTACAAATATTTAAGGATGACTTCACGAATGAAAGTCGATAGTGAGTACTTGTCCGTATCTACCTTTCGTTTGCGTCTCTGTTCACTCTGCTCTATTTCATTCCCTTGAATTCGTGGTTATTGTACTCCTTATAAACTTTATGACAAGTCATTATTATAGTTCTCGCTTATCACTTGGCGCGATATTGTTTTTAGTGCATAGCAACTGGTTTAGTGGCCATAAAATGAAGAATGCAAACATTACTGACTCTTCATTATTTCACAATCGACTCTTATCTCCAAGCTGTTCAACTGACTGGAGTGCTTATTTCATTTTAAAATGACTTAGAAAATATGATAAGTACCACATCAATCAAACGAAGTTGACAGTAGTGGGCATAGAAACGTAGAAGTATGCAGACCAATAGCTTTTAGTATTGTTAGAGGTCTTTCTGTAGCCAACTCTCCTACTCCTTCAAAGTGTGCGCTACATCGAAATAAATCGTACTTAGCCCGCTTTCAAAATTCAGCTTGTGGGATTTCATGTCAACGCAAAAAAGAGGAATCACAACATAAAACATAACAAACGTTTATTCGATTAACAGCAGCAACGGGCAAGCATACATTCTTCATAGGTACCAATGCAATGCATGGTAGTTCAACCTTAGCAACTTGGTTTTGTAGCCACCGCCGGTGACGTAATCCCAAAGAGAAGTTGCGGTGGCGCTGTAGTTTATCAGAGACTTTGTGCAGCGTGTATCTGTGTGATGCCGGGCTGAATGATAATGAGGGGAAGGCTGTGTTGTAAGATGCAGAGAGTATGTCGCTGCAAGCTCTTTTCACTTATCTTCTTGTTAGTTATTCCTTGTTAGCCTAAAGCAGCCTGGTAACCATTCTGAAATCTGACGTCAGTTAATAAGACGTTTTTGAACCATATGATAGATTTATTTTCTCATAAATGTGCCACATTGAAGGAAAACAGATAAAAGTTAAAGATAACATTTATGATGACTAAGTTCAGCTGGCGACGCTTCAGTGATGAAAACTAATACAGAAAAGTATTACTAGTTTCTCAAGTTTTACCTCTTAAACCATGACATGTATATGAGATTTACCAACGTGGGAGATAAATTTTGACCACTGGTTGTTCTTTAGCATGCACCCAAACCTGAGTACACGGGTGTTCTTCTTAAGCTTCGACCCCACCGAGATGCTGTCAGAGTGTTCTGGAATCAAACCCACGTCCTCGAGCTCAGCAGTGTGACAAATGAGCTGCTAAGCTTTCATGACAGTTAAAGAAAAATGTTAGGCGAATGAGAGATCACTTAGACTGAATTTCAGACTTGTCTCAGCTGTGCCAGGGTGTACGTAGCGTGATCTACGGACGGACGGACGAACGGACAGACAGACAGACAGACAGACAGACAGACAGACAGACAGACAGACGGGCGGACGGACGGACGGACGGACGGACGGATGAACGGACGGACGGACGGACGCAATGATAGAAAGATGGATGAACAATTGGATGAAGAAATGGGTGGACAGAGTAGCGTGCGTGCTCACGCGAGTGTTATCAGTAAGCACCAGCATACTGATAACACGCCACTCCAGGAGCTTCCAGGCCTTCCGCGGCGCGCCAGATCTGCGCCGTGAGTAGTCGCTGCTCCCAGGACATGCACAGTGCGGCCCTCGATAAGCCACGCGAAACTGCTTAAGCTAGGTCAGTGTATAGCTTACGCTACCAAAATTATCAGCCTCCAATCATCGACCGCCGCTTGGTCCGCTCGGCTTCAGAAGCAGCAATGCTTCTGTGGCTGTGCGCATGCGTGACAACTCGTGGCTCAAAGGTATTGCCAATGATTTGATGATTGATTTATGTGGTTTAACATCCCGAAACCACCACATGATTATAAGAGACGCCGTAGTGGAGGGCTCCGGAAATTCCGACCACCTGGGGCTCTTTAACGTGCACCCAAGTCTGAGTACACGGGCCTACAACATTTTCGCCTCCATCGGAAATGCAGCCGCCAACACCGGGATTTCATCCCGCGACCTGCGGGTCAGCAGCCGAGTACCTTAGTCACTATACCACTGTGGCGGGGCAAAGGTACTGCCAAGAAGAAAAGTACTCTGTCTGGATAATTTAGAATGGTCATTTCAGCAAAACGAATAACAGGCTTGGTTGCGATTCATTAACAACAACGTAATTTTGGGCACAGGAAAAAAAACAGTGACATACGTTTATACCCTGATTTTTGGGCACCATAGCTAGTTCATGTTGTAAATTTCAAAAGCAATCATTTAATTTAAAAAATATGAACACCAACACATTAGGAGTTTTTTTGAAGATGCTGACAAAGTTGAAGGATTTGAGAGCTACATACATGCTTCGTTTTGTTTTTCTTGCACTCGCTGCCGACGCCCACCCTATCTAAAAACTTTCGTTCGCCCTACCAGGCACATCGGTGCACACAGTGTAAAGACGAAAGGGAATTGAAATCACGCTTTCTAAATACAATTTTCTGAGTAAGAATTTACATTTACGCTATACCATCAAGTGGCATATTTCTAAAGTGATGCATCTGAGGCAAATCTAGGATAACACGGTTCTCTTTAGTGCTCAACGATTACTCAAGCATGCTACTGACTTATCAATATAACTTGATAAAATGCGAAAGCTAAGCATTTCATCATATTAAAATAACAAATGAAATGAACAAATTTTATGGCAGCATATTTCACAAGCCTGCCAGTTCATTTTTTTGATAATTTGCACTTTGGAACATGATGCGTAGCAGGTAAGGTATATTTCAACAGTAACTGTTCTCTGATATATATTATCTGTTTTTTCATACTATATCTCTCACTTTATTTCTTCTTCATATATCTCTGCTTTTTTTTGTTCATTCTTTCAGCTGCACTCATTTGTCTGCCCGTATCTGCGCGCTTCAGTCGCTATAAAAGACATTTATACAACAACCTAAATTTACTCTTTGTTATCGAGGTGAAATATATTGAAATACGGCCACTCTCGTACTCAGGACCTTCTCCATCGTATTTACTCCGGCGATTTTGTTCGAAATTCATCTTAGTAGGTTGGTTTACATGTGGTTTATTTGTTTACGGCGTGACCATGTGCACTGTGTGTTGAATAGTCTTCATCAGTGTGTTTTGTTTACACCATCGATGAAAACTGTGCGATAAAACTACTGCGTTACGCTTAAATCATGCAAATGTAAGTTGTGTATCCACGCATGAAACCACAATTCGCCATTTTCGGACAGGGAGATGCTGCCGTAGCGACATCAAAGTTTGTGGATTGCGGTCATTTTTGGTTGGCTCGTTTTTATGCTCGGTACATTTTTCGTGCCACTCGGGAAATGGCGTGTAGCCTTTCTGTACCTGCTGTGCATCTCAGGCCCACTTTTAAATGGTTCTAGTCCTGAGTGAGCACTCTACATGACAAGACAGCGCCGTTAGCACGAAAAATGTAGATGGATGGAGTCACGCATCGCATACACCTCGATTTCCTGTGCATGCCATATTTATAGAGTCGCTCTGCTTCTCAGCGCGATTGTCGGGTTATTAGCGCTCGTTGAGCTATCGTCAGATCAGGACGCACGCGATGGGCCAAGAAAGCGTGGGAGGATTCCACGCAGAGCTCACGCCACTTCAACGCAGAACTTGCGGTAGTCGCTCCGAGCAGCTGCCGGTAAGTGTTGCTACAACACGTGACAGACAGAGACACCACCCACAAGGAGTGGCAGCGGCAGGTGCTCGCTGACCGACCAGAAGTGACTCCTCGGCAGTTACTTCTCGGTGGACATGGGTTGAGAAATTGACATAAGGATCATCACAAATCACCTCGTCACCATGCACTTGTCGCGCATTCCGACAGGGAGATATAACGGGCAGATATGTCCGTAACAATGCACGTGTACTTTTCACTTTACTGAAAAAGGCTCTCTACAGTATTACAAGCTGACTACTCCCCGTCGAAATGGCTGTTTCAGCCCTGTCTTTGTTTTAAAATACACTAGAGTGAAAATCGTCGGGAATCGCGGCGCTGGAACGTAATATTTAAAACCGCTTAGGTTATCTACGCGCGCGCTCTCCATGAGTCTTCCCATCTGCAATGCAGACAGGTTATCAATAAAATCAACTATTATTTTCTACGTGCGTGTTTTTGCTCCACCTTTCTTGAAGTCATGCGAATAAACAAACGTTACTAAACCTCAAGAGAACAAACGCAACTGGAAGGCACTTGTATTGTTCGTGGGCTACGAGACATATAGGGTGTTCACTCAGGCCTTTCTATCCTTGCGAACACTATTTGTATGTAGTAATTATATCGCGGCTCATAAGTTTTATTCGAACTCAACTATAGGGCATGCATGGTCATCGTTATATAGCTGTGACAGCTACACACCTCTCACGAAAGGGAGATCACGTGAAGGCGAAACTCCCGTGGTCCCTTGTGCGTCGCCTAAGATGCCCCGTAGGCCAAAGGCATCTCTTCTTTTTCTTCCCAATTGATGCATTCATTCTCCCCGCCCCCTTTTTAAAGCTTTCATTACCTTTTGGCGTTTGATTAATGCCATGCTCTCGGAACAAAGGGACAGAGCAGACGTGTTTGGGCAAACAAAAGAACTATTCACATTTGTTCGACTATTGCTAGCATTCATGATGACATTATGACCGAATCAAATAGGTCACTAGTGACAACTTAAAAGCAACTTGATACAGTATTATGTTGCATTCAACCAACATAACAGCAAACATAAATTAACACGAAGGTGGCGTCACTGATGTTTGGCTCACGGGAAACGACCCACGGTTGACGCATGTCGCTGATCCCCTGCCAGAAACGTCCATCCCATCGCCGCCCCAGCGCCGCCAATGAGGCTCGCTAGTGTTTTCTGTGCGGCTGCCTATACTTGCCGCCGGACGGCACTGCTGGCGCTACCGCGCTAACAATAATGAGGTTGACGCTGAATCCGCGTGAGCACGGCGCCACTTACCGCTCAGCGGCTGCTGAATCTAAACGCGGCCTAACCACGAGACAAGTGTCGACCAAGGAGTGCGAATGACCTTACAGTGGGTGTTGCAAGCCCCACAACCTGAAGTGTTTTTTTTTTCTGACGTAATGATTTCATTTGATGACATCACCACGTGGCGTCACAAACTTCGACTGTCTCTGACGTCATCAAATGATGACTAGTTTTCGTATCACTCTTGTTCACGGCGTCGTCACCGATGGTATAATTTTTGTGTTTTATGAGGCCTATGAGGCTTCCATCTAAATAAATCTGTTTGGTTGTTAACGTTTAGTGTCGTGGTTGGAGCTCTAGGCTGCGCTATCTGTCACGCTTTATAAGGCAGTTGTTTAAGGCGATAAAGACAAGGGCGCACAAGCATGACAAAAATTGAAGTACTCTTCGGAAAGGTATAGATTTTGTGACCAATACATCATTACATGAAAATATTATGTCTCTGCCCAAATAACCGGTATTTTTACGCATTTCTTTACATATTAGTGATACCATAGGACCTGAAGCGACGTTGTTTATGTCAAACTGCACAGCTTCAACGGATATGACGGGATCCACCAGTAGGAAACTACGTGATATACGAGGCGCATGTCGGGTCATTTTGTAGTCGTGGGAAGAGTGACAGTAAAGACGGATAATGCTCTCTGTTTTATAAAGTTGACCAAGGTCGAGTGCTTGTCAAATCTCTTTCCCTCAGGGCTCTCTCTTCATTGATGGCGAGTGACAGAGTGGCATATTACGGGGTAGTGGCAGGCATGTCAAGATCTTCCGATCTCTTTCCTGTGGACGCAGTACAGACCTCTAACTGCTGTACGAGGACAGGCCGCTCGTGCCCCACAAACGGCAAGCGACGTACGCGTTTGACGGAGGAGCTCGAGCAGCCTTCTTATTATTAACCGGAGACATTTCCGTGAGCTGAAACTAATTTTATTTCATCATAATATGCATTCCATTGTGTCACTGTGCAGGAAGGCCATTGTATGCCTGCTGTTTTGAAAGTGATATTAGATGAACGAACTAAGAAAGCTGTTTTGTTGCAAAAGCGGAATGCCGGCGTAAGGGAATAAAACAGACACGCACACATTCAATGCAAAGCAGTGATCTGAGATACGCGAATATTTACAAAGTTAGCGAAGTATAGCCGCCACAGGTTACGGCACACGTGGGCATAGTAGCTCCGTCAGCGCATTTACTCCTACACTCAAGAAGCATGACTTGATTAGGGTATTGGCTGATTAGGAATTTATTAGCCTAAGCAAGGCATTAGCCAAAACGTGCACATTTGAATATAGGTGGGTATATTTTAGTCTGAAAGAGATTTAATAGTGACGAGATCAAGCTTCCTTTATCAAGAAGTAAGGCTTGATTAGGGCATTGGCCTGACTAGGAATTTATTAGCTTATGTAAGACATCAGCCAAAACGTGCACATTTCTATATAGGTGAGTATATTTGAGTACGAAAGAGATTTAGTAGTGACGAGCTCAAGCTTGTTTTATTACCAACACAAGGGGCACTGGTGTGCCGAGATGTCAAAAACTATTGGATACTGAGCATTACTGCCGCCTTAGAAATACTGCTCGCCGCTCCTTGCATCCCTCAGTCAGAGTTAGTACCTAATTTGCTCTTGATATGTTATGACTAGGTGTGCGTAACTATTCAGAATGTTGCAAACAATATCATTGGTGTTCAAGCTCTATTATTGCAAAAATTTGATATGTCAGTATTCAGATAAGCATTTTACCAGTGACAGTGTACCGATAGTAGTAACATTAGAGTTACTGGAACCTGAATAGAGGTGAACAACTGCATGACCATTTAACATGAAATCGAGAAGTAAACTGCATGTTTTATGATCGGGATGTGACGACATAACATGAAGGAAAGCAAACCACTGAAAAAAAATTGCAACATCATTTGGTCGCTCTTCTTTTTTCCTTTCTGTAAGACCATTTATCATGTCCATTGCTAATGCAATATGGCGCATATTTTGAACCGTCCTACCACTCTACAGAACTGACCGGTTAAGCTTGAGGGCTTCATCGGGCCCTATTGCAACATGAAGGAATGGCCGGTGGCAGATGCTGAATCAATCATTCAATTTGGCTTGCGTCCTGTTGTGTAGTACTGTAATCGAAGATTTGTTCTTGCCGCCAATACAAAAGCTCAATTTGTGCGAACCCACGCTAAGGCTTCGCATCTTTGAGCACATCCTACACTCGCACCACGAAGAGTGTATTCTGTTTGTTCCTGTACCATTAGTGATTTATTTTCCATTCGATCCCACAGACATTCAACACCGGTTTCTTCACATCTCATTCTTAATGTCGTCTCTCCTTTTTTTCTTGGACCATCAAGAAAAAGTCTGCTCTGGGAACCATAAGCTCCAGGAGCAGACTTCATCCAACAAGTGACGTGAACGCTGCAGCCATGGAAACGAAGTGAAACATCTGGTCTCGTGTTCTTGCTACATACCAGCACACACGCGCGCCGGCAACGAATCGTCACTAGATGCCTCTAGTGATTTAAATTATTTTAGTGTAAGAGAGCCTTTCTTTTCATGTCTCGTATTTCCAGCGCAATCGGCGAAGGATGTCTCGGAAGGAGTGCCCTTGTTTCAGCGTCGAGTTCCCCCACGCGCTTATCCCGCCTCACGATGTTTGCATTAGTAGCACGCTCTTGCATGCATACGCGAGCAGCAAAAGCTTTTTGTGTTCGCGAGAGAAGCAGAGCGGATCTCGGGCAGTGACAGACGCATATCCTGAGCTTACCGTACTAAGACGCGCCTGCCGAAAGTTCTATGGGAACCTATACTGCTTCTTTTTCTCCCTCTCTCTCTCTTATAGATTTACACGTGTCACACTCCTATTCTGCTGTCTTTTTATTCACATCTCGATTACTGATATCAACTCGTTCCTCTTGAATGAAAGGAATTCATGCGGGTAAGATGTATTTTTGTTTTAAGAAAAAAAACTTGTTTTTAGAGAACCCAGACCATTTTGTCGAAATAGCGCGAAAAATATGGTTCTCGGAGTATACGAGCGCAAGGTAGGCTCACGCTGTCAATTCCAACCTTCCGGACGAAGCTGGAGTTCCTGGACGAATCGCTCGTAATATATGCTTACACTATTGTTCCAGTTTATGATATTTTTTGAAACCTAGTGTAAGAGGGGATGTGCCACAGTGAGCACGGATAGCGAGGTCGGTGCCCTCGCATCACTAACGGACGGTTTACTTCGATCTTATTGACCTTCGCTACGTTCGTTGTTTCTAACTAGAACACGCATGCACCCGCACAGCATAAGTTCCGATAGAAGACACCATGGATTGCTGGGCCCATAATATTATAAATCCTATTATCCATAAAGGTCTCAATAACGCATCAGACTGAAGTAAACGCACACTGTTTAAATTGGTCTGGATAATCGAAACAGCGTTCTCCTTGTTGATTATGGTAGTTTCGACAATTTTCGTTCGAACTTCTTGAGAGACAGAAAAGGTAGTCTCTTTTTTACTGTACTTGTGAAACTTGGTTTGTGTACAGTGGGTTGAGAAATTCGCCACATTGGATATATAAACGCTATATACATGACCGGACTGGGTTGGCCCGGCGTGTCTAACGTTTGTAGCACAAAATTAGGCTTTGACCACGATTAAACTGTAAAGGAACACAGACTTTATTGAGTAAGTTTTGATGTACACCAATCCGGCCAACTTTAATATGTCGCCATTACGCAGTATACACTATGCATAACATATGGCTTGAAACATTACTCCCTTCATGCAAGCACACTTGGAAGAGCCCTGTTTGTTATGTAATCTACAGCAGCGTCATTGTATCTTTTCTAATTGTCATCATTTTCTTGATATGCCACATTCATTGCACTGTTTTCAATTATGGAAGCATTTAAGATGTCGCAGGCTAATTAATCTGGCACGTAAAAACGTAAGTTTTTCAGAGCAGTGGTGGAGTTGATGGACAACATCAAATTCGCAGTAAAACTGGAGTGCGCAGGACAATTACTGTGGCCCCAAATTCAATGATTTCTATAGGTTTGTCACACGCAGCTCACGTTGTTGTTGTTTTTTTCTCACATCGCATGTTACTACACAGAAAGCATTGACACTATGACCTTGATGTACTGCACAATCTTATGGT